>NC_080541.1:90411178-90711178 GCF_028640845.1 Ahaetulla prasina | reverse complement strand
AAATACCAGTTGCAAGGTAACAATTGTGGGCAAGGGATATGTTTTCATATCTGGCTTGCAAAAAGCCCAGAGAGATCTGATTGGATGCTGTGAGAAGCAAAATGTCAGACTAAGATGCAGCTTACCACAGAACTTCCTGATGTTTTTCTTGATTTCCCAACATTGTGTCGGTCTCTTCTATGCCAGTGACTTAACTACATTGTCCAAATGCCCGATCAGCAGAAATAGGGCAGGAAGAGATGACATCACCCTCTAATAATTGCCTACTCAAATTAAAGTGCAATGGTCATTAAGTGTGAAAGCTGCCGTATTTTTTGGAGTATAAGATGCACTTTTTCCCCCCAAAAAAGAAGGTGAAAATCTGAGTGTGTTTTATACTCTGAATGTAGCCCCGCCCAGCCTCGCAAATGGAGATTTCAGAGGCTGAAAGAAGCCTCTGAAAGAAGCTTCAGAAAAAAAGCCTCCAAACAAAGCTTCAGAAAAAAAGCCTCTGAAAGATTTTTATCTAAAATAACATGGCAAGCAACAAAAGAAGGATCAGTAAAGGTTCTAACAAAACTATGCTAACAAATCTGGAGAACGATACAGTAACCAAACAGATCGGAAGAGGTTCATCTATATACCAAAGAAAGGAGATTGAACAGAGTACAGATAGTCTTTCAGAATAAAAGCCTCTGAAAGAAGCTTCAGGAAAAAAGCCTCCAAACAGAGCTTCAGAAAAAAAGCCTTTGTTTCGGAGGCTTTCAGAGGCAGAAAAAAAAGTTTTTCTGAAACAGAATTTCAGAATTTTCAGAGGCAGAAAAAAGATCAAGGCACAGAGCTCACAACCAATGAACCTGTTGCTAAAATTCACCTCTGGGTACAGCTGTTTGGGGGTATTACTGGAGGGCAATCCACCCACCAATCAGCTTTTTTCTTATTTTCCTCCCCAAAAACGAAGGTGTGTCTTATACTCTGGTGCGTCTTATACTCTCAAATATACGGTAGTTATAAGTCACTTTTGTTGTTTTAACTTAAAACATTTACTAACTAAAGGAATGGTTGAAAGTCAAGGAATACCTATATATATAAGAGAGAGAGAGAGACAGAGACAGACTGAAAGAGACAGAGGCACATACATAAAAGTTTGTATGTCCACAGGAAGGAGGGCAAGTTGCAATCCTTTCCCTAAAAGAAAAAGGGGGGACATTTTTGCCCAATGGAAGAATTTTATCTCACAAGATAGAGATGGTATTTTTTTAAAAATGGATTTACAACTTACAGGTCTAGAGAATGATTTAGAAAATGACGTTTGGCAGGATCTACAGAAGAAACTGCTTGCAGTTTAATTTTTTTAAAAAAAAAATATGCAAATGATAAACCAAGAGAGTGACCTGGAGAATTGTTTCCTATTGGATTTCCCAAAAAAGGTTTGTTAAAGCCTTGAAAAAGGCTCTGGACAAATCAAATCCTGCTATAATAATTGAATGAACTAATGATTATGAGTATTAGAAGTAAAAGGGAGGGATATATATAAAGCTTGGCTCTAACCAGTGTTGCAGGGAGGGTAGAGCACAAAAGAGTGAGATATGCCTGAAGACCTGTATTTTGTGAAATATTTCAAGCTCTTTACCCTCCCCACCTGTCTTTCAATCTCTGTTGAATTACCGGAGGAGTTCATCCATTGGCACGTGATCAGATATCACCACTAAACTGATGGTGCCCATTTATACATCTCAGTATTGGACCAAGCAGGCAACAAGGAAGAAAAGCTGTCTCAGTTCCTGGAGTATGTCAAAAGCTGAAAAGAGACAAATTCTGACTTGGAATGCTTCCAAGATGAAGTGTCTTTGAATCTTTAGATCAAAGTGTCATTTCTGTCTCTGAATAGACTCCCCTAATTGGAGATAGCCCACAATTTGGGGGTTGTTCTGGCTTCAGTTCCTTCTTAAGAGGTTTGCACAGCTACATTTTATGCACCAATGGAACCACTTTCTGATTGGAAGGCCATTCTCTCAGTCATTCATATCTTAGTTATCTTCTGTTTCAAATAAGGTAATGTGTTGTACATGAGGCTACCCTTTAAGATGGATGCTTTATCTAATTAAAAATGCAGGCAAACAAGCAATTTTGCCAATCCCAAAGGTGGAACATAAAGCACTTTTGTATGAGTTTTATTGGGTGCCAGTTTGCTTCCATGTCAAATTCAAGGTATTGATTATTAACTTAAACACCCTAAATGACACAGGGTCAGATTACTGAAGAGCTGTCTTAGCCCCATCACATCAGCCCGTCCTACTAGACAGGGCAGGGACAATGTGTTACAGACTTCATCAGTTAGAATTTTGGCCGGTGGGTTCTAGGAAGAGGGCCTTCTCTGGCATTGCCTTGACCCTGTGAAATATCCTCCTCCCGGAAGTGAGGCAGCCCCCCACCTTTCTTCTGGCTGTTTAACTTTAAACTTATCATAACAGTGTTTCTACCTTGCTCGTTTTACTGATGTACTGCATTTTAATAATAAGGTGTTTATGCTCTTAATGGTATGTAACCCACAATCACTTTGAGAGTGTGATGGGCAGTTCCAAAATATGATAGATGACACAGACAGTATTGTGTCTTGTCCGCTCTCACCGCAGCCAGGGTCTGCTTATCTGCTCCCGAACACGGAGGAATGTATGCCTCCCGGCCCCAGTTCTGGCTCCATGCCCAGACAAGCTGCAGAGGAGGGGGCACCTCCCGGTCCCAGCCCTGACTCCATGCCCAGGCAAACGGAGCAGCTAGACCCCTCCCCCTCCTCCACAGCAGGTGAGCCTGAGGAAAGTTTACTTCCAACAACAGCTGATTGGAGTGACCCTCGCATCAGAAGATTGGATAGGCGGAGGCAACAGAAGGAAGGGAGGGGCAGGCCTTAATGAGTGCTGAGTCATGGAGCCACACCCCATGGCCTATATAAAGGATCTGCTTTCTGGCAGTCTCTGAGTCAGGCAAAGTCGAACTTATCTTGCTGAAGTCACTTACTGGTCTCCTGCCTGCTCTGAGGACTTTGCTAGGACTTTGGGCAGAGCTGCAGAGGCAAGCCTGATTCGGATTTCCCTGACCCGGCCGTCAGCGGAGGAGTGGGACACGACAGACAGAGACAGACAGAAAGACACACATGCATGCATTTTGAAGCTATAGCTGGTGCAAAATGTAGCAGCCTAGGGATGCTGGATGTATCCCGACATGCTTATAAGATCCCCTGTTTAAGAAACGGCACTAGTTACCAGTCTGTTTCCAAGTACAAGTCAGGATGTTGTTTTGTATCTTTAGGGCAATGGGTTGTTCCAGATTGTTTTCTCTGTGCAACTGCTTTTTCTTATACTCCTTTTGCCTGTCTGACTAGGTTTATTTGTTTATAAATCAAATTTATATGCCTATCCATCTCTCATAAGGTGAGTCTGGGCAACAAACAATAAACTAAGTAAAATATTTAAATTAATTATTGAGTAGTGCCAAGTATCAATTTAATAGGTACAGGTGTTTGAATTTTCTCCATTTTATATGATTTTGATTCTCCATTTGGTTTATTCTATGAGATAGCTACTCAGACACTTCAAGAATGGCTGGCATACAAATCAATCAATTGTACAAAAAAGGCAATCATTCAATATCTCAAGCACAAAGCTATATAGTACTGCATATGAATACTTTAATACGCTATAATTTGCAAGATACAATTTGGAAAGTTTGCGGTTTGATCTCTTATTCAAATTAATTTGCCATTTGAGTCTCTCTGCGTGCAAGAATATATCATCTGCGATTATATCTGCTTGCACAAAGCAGCTTTTCCCAGAAAATACATGTTTCAAAAGATGAAATGCTATAGAAAAGAGAATCAAAGCCTATACATATGACGACGTTTGATATTTTAGTGAAAGCATTCAATCTTTCCCTTAAAAATAAGATTCCTTGCACATCAGGTGACATCCTTCAAACAAAACTGGGGGCTGAATCCCAAATCATTACAGTGTAATATGGGCTACATGATTTAGCCTTCAGTTTTGAAATTCTTGTTAAAGAATGACTAATGCGTACAGGAAAGAAAATTACAAAATGAGACATACTAAAACTGCAGGCCCACAACAAAAGCCAGAAGCAAAAGAAAAAAAAGATGTTTGAGTGTCTTACGGACTCCTTTCTGCAGGTCAGAGAAAATAGGTCATAAATACTGGGAAATTTTCCATTCCATTCATGAAGCAATTAAAATTCCAGGACGGACTGATAATGGAATTTTGATGAGAAGTGGGGAATCAACCGAAGGATTAACAGATTTTATTATTGTTCCTTCTTTGTATGGAGATAAATAATAGAATGTATCATTTGACTTTCTTGCATAATTGAAAACTAATGCATTCCCCTGAATGAAACAAAAGCAGAGTATCCATTTCACAATGACACATCATTTTACAAGATACACCACTGACAATTAATTTCTTTGTCATTGGAGCAACTCAATTAAAAAATTAATGCAATATTTTTTAGTTTTAGTTTTGTTTTTAATGAAGTTTAAAGAATTGTCATATATATGACATGTGTGTACACACACACACACACACAGGTCGTCCTTGACTTACCACTGCAATTGATCCCAAAATTTCTGTTATTAACTGATACATTTGTTAATTGAGTTTTGCCCCATTTTATGACCTTCCATGCCTCAGTTGTTAAATGAATCAGTTCAGGTGATCAGTTAGTAGCCCGGTTATTAAGAGAATCAGGCTTCCCCATTGACTTTGCTTGTAAAATGTTCGCAAAGGTGATCCCATGACCTTGGAACACAGTAGCCATCATAAATTTGAACCAATTGCCAAGCATCTGAATTTTGATCACATGATCATGGGGATGCTGCAAAGATCATAACTTTGAATGATCAGTAAGTGAACTGTTATAAGTCAAGCAATATATATAATATATATGTTTCGTGTTTCTCCGAAAATAGGACAGGTCCCCAAAATAAGGCCAAGTCTGATTTTTGGGGTGGGTGTAAATATACTTTTGGGAGAGAAGGCAAAGAGATCACTTGCAAACTCCCACCCTGCTCTCGTCTCTCCACTGGATGACTCCTGGCAGCCCCAGACACCCAAAGCCCACACCTGCCTGGCTCCCTGTTCCACAGCACCCAGCTCTTTATTGAGGGTGGTGGCAGGTGGGGTGGGGGAGAAACAAGATGTATGGAGCGAGACAGGGCTCATTCCTCTTACCGTCTCTTCTCCCGCTTTCGCCGGGCATGGCAGGGCTTCCTGCCCCTGCCCAAATTGGATGCATTTGGGGGTGGCAGGGTTGGAGGGGTGGGGCTGGGGAGACATGAGACATGTGTCTTGCCTGCCTTGCAGCTCTGTCACATGTATCACCATTGTCTGCAGGCAAACACGTTGTAGGGTAAAACCAAATTTCTTGTGAGTTCAAGAAGTTTGATTGAACTTGCGAGGTTTTTCTTAGCCTATCCTGCACCCCAAAAATAATAAAAACCCCTGATAATAAGGCCAAGCCCTTATTTCGGGGGTTCAAAAATATAAGACAGGGTCTTATTTTCGGGAAAACATGGTAGGTAGGTAGATAGATAGATAAATAGATAGATAGATGGATGATAGATAGATAGATAGATAGATAGATAGATAGATAGACAGACAGACAGACAGACAGACAGACAGACAGACAGACAGACAGACAGACAGACAGGTAATCTCACTGAATTCTGTAAACAAACCTCTTTCAGTGAGATATGATTTAGACTAAGAGCCAGGGGTGAAATCCAGCAGGTTCTGACAGGTTCTGGACAATGGTAGCAGAAATTTTCAGTAGTTCGGAGAATCGGTAGTGGAAATTTTGAGTTGTTTGGAAAACCAGCAAATACCACCTCTGGCTGGCTCAAATGGAGATTTTGCAATATTCTTCCCCCAGGAGTGGGGGGGGGAATGGGGATTTTGCAGTATCCTTCCCCTGGAGTGGGGTGGGAATGGAGATTTTGCAGTATCCTTCTCCTGCCCTGCCCACCAAGCCACACCACACCACACCCACCAAGCCATGCCCACAGAACCAGTAGTAAACATATTTGGATTTCACTACTGCTAAAAGCATCAGACATAGAATAACTGACCTAGTTTGTAATTAAAACAAGACAAAGAAAATCATTTCTTTAATAAACAGGGGAGGGAAATTCACTTTATTGTGGCAATAGTACTTATCATCAGCATTATCCAGGAAATGTATGAATAAAAGTATACATTAGGAAATGTTTGTGCAAATGAATATAATATTAAATAATATTTAGGCACACTCTTTTGTTAAATTGGGGGGAGAGGGATCCTGAGCTGAACAGAACTTGAAATTGATCAGGTGAAGTATATGTAGAATATGTGTGTTGTACTAATTAGTATGTGTAATGAGGGCTGGGGAGACTTGGGTTCAAATCCAATTTAAGCCATAGAAACCCGCTGGGTGACTTTGAGTCAATTTCTCTTTCTCAATTCTGTCTATCTAATAGGATTGGTGTTGTGGGGATAAATTGAAAGAGAGATTATCTTGCAAGCCTTCTTGAGCCTTGCAAGAAAAGAAAGGATATAAATATAACAAGTAGACACTAATGAAATGAACAATATTGTCCATTGATGTATTTATTTACTCAAGTTATATACTGCTCCAATCCGAAGTGTCTCGAGTGACCCACCAAATCCTCAAAAAGTTAAAGAGGTTTTTGTTTCTTATGTACAAAGCCAAGTAACAGAAGACAGTTAAAACATTGTTTGTTTCCATAACATCATACTGGGACCTTGGGCATAAGATTGCATTTATCTCATCCTGAAAAATTGAAACATTCAAGGCTCTTCAGATATTTAAAAGAAGGGCACCTGTCCATATAACTAGCATGAGATTGTTCCAGTCAAAATGCAAGTAAATGCAGGTTGGTAGGTAGGTCGATAGGTAGGTTGGTAGGTCGATAGGTCGATAGGTAGGTTGGGAGGTAGGTAGGTAGGTAAATACATGCATATATACATACATGATAGATAGATAGATAGATAGATAGATAGATAGATAGATAGATAGATAGATAGATAGATAGATAGATATGCAATACAGAAACATGAAGCAGCTTTCTAAAATAAGTCTTAGAATGGAATATAAAAATCTCTGGTTTTTCCTCTCAAGGACAGAGAAAAAGCATTTCTAAATATGACTTTAAGAGATTTAGAACTAATTGCTATATTTTTTAAATCTTACTCATGGAATAGCAATTAAATATGAACATAAAAGCTTCAGCTTTTGGAATAAAATTTAACACATTCCTTCTTTGTCCTTTTAAAAATTTCCTTGATCTAGATGTGCCCTCCTTTGTTCTATGTATCTGGCCCTCTTTAGAGTCTTCTGATAGAGAAAAAGCCATAAATTCTAATCTTTCAATAGAAAGTTGGACCAGAGCTGGAAGGTCCAAGAAGGTCCAAGAAGGTCCATATACAACATACAATACAAAGTTCCCTGGGCCCATAATACAGGTGCTTAGAAATAGTAATTATTATATTCTGTGGGTTCCATAATAATTGAGGCTCCACAGATGTTCACACATAACGTTTATTTTAACTCACAGAGACCAGCAACAACCAGCAGACCAGGCCTGCTTTGACAGCCCTCTTTTTTATTCAGCTCCAAAAGCGGGAGCCAATCAGAACAGAACAAGAAACCATCTCCACCACTAGGGGCCGCCACTGCCGGTGCAGGACATAACACTTCTTTCCCCCTAGCTTGCACAATCGTAATCCTGGAGATACGCTGGGCGCTGCTTGATTCGGCTGGACCTTCGTGGCTCCGTTGTAGCCATGGTCACTGGCTGACCCAACTCCTCAGCCTCTTCTGTGGGGGACGTCTCCGGCCCAGGGACCCCTAGCCCCTCCACCGGCAGAGCAGACAAGGCTTCCTCTCGGTTATCAGGTACAGGGGCTGGGCGTCTTATTCCCTTGTAGCTTAGCTCCTCTGCCCGGGATGATTGGGTTGGGCTACCTCCTGGCTCTTCCTGAGTGCCCCACTCTGGCAGCTGCCCATCCCCAACCTGACGCCGGGCCCTGAGCTGGTCACAATGCCTGCGCCACACTCTACCCTCATCTAACTCGACCCTGTATGAGCACGGGCCGGTGATTCCCAAGATCTTTCCTGGGAACCATAGGGGGTGGCCGCTGTAATTCCGGGCATATACCGCCTCCCCCAAATCAAATCTCCTGTTTGCCCCCATGGAGTCCAATTGTCGTGTCCCACTCCTCCGCTGACGGCTGGGTCTGGGAAATCCGAATCAGGCTTGCCTCTGCAGCTCTGCCCAAAGTCCTAGCAAAGTCCTCAGAGCAGGCAGGAGACCAGTAAGTGACTTCAGCAAGATAAGTTTGACTTTTGCCTGACTCAGAGACTGCCAGAAAGTAGCTCCTTTATATAGGCCATGGGGTGTGGCTCCATGACTCAGCACTCATTAAGGCCTGCCCCTCCCTTCCCTCTGTTGCCTCCGCCTCTCCAATCTTCTGATGCGAGGGTCACTCCAATCAGCTGTTCTTGGGAGTAAATCCTCCTCAGGCTCACCTGCTGTGGATGAGGGGGAGGGGTCTAGCTGCTCCGTTTGCCTGGGCATGGAGTCAGGGCTGGGGCAGGGAGATGCTCCTTCTTCTGCAGTTTGTGGGGGCATGGAGCCAGGACTTGGGCCGGAAGGCATACATTCCTCAGTGTTGGGGAGCAAGTAAGAAGGCCCCGGCTGCTCTGAGGGCGGGCAAGACACAACACCAATGGCTGACTAGGTGAGTATTGGGGGTGCAATCTATCAAGTGTGGTCCTCAAACGCCTGCCCATGAGTAACTCTGCTGGGATCTTATTCGTAAGTGGGCACGGTGTGGAATGCTGCCCCAGGAAGTACTCATCCAACCTCTCCTGCCAGCCCCCTGGGCCCGACCTGGCCAATGCCTCTTTCACTGACCGGACTGCTCGTTCTGCCCGGCCATTACTGGCCGGATGAAACGGGGAAATGAGAGCATGGCGTATTCCTAGGCCCGCTAAGAATGACTCAAAGTGGGCGGACGTTAGCTGTGGCCCGTTGTCCGAGACCACAAGGTCGGGTAACCCATGGGTTACAAACAACCGTCGCAAAGTTCTAATGACGGCTTCTGAAGTGGTGGAATGCATTAGTGCGATTTCCACCCACTTCGAGAAAGCATCGACGACCACTAAGAATACTTGCCCCTGGTACGGCCCCGCAAAATCTATATGGATGCGGGACCAAGGACCCCTAGGCTCCTCCCACTCTCTAGGGGGAGACTTAGGCGGCAGCGGTCTTGTCTCCTGACACCGGTGACAGGCCGACACACAGGCCTCTATGTCTTTATCTAGTCCTGGCCACCACAGGTAGCTCCTACCCAGGGCCTTCATCCTAACAATGCCCGGGTGACCCCGGTGAAGTGTCCCTAGAATGGACTGTCGGAGGGGGGGCGGAACTACAACCCTATGCCCCCAGAGGAGGCAACCCTGTTGGGTAGAGAGCTCGTGCTGCCTTCGCTTATAAGGCTGCAATTCAGGGCTGACAGGACCCTGGGGCCATCCACGGAGAACCCAATCAAGAACTTTTGAGATGACTCTGTCCAAGCCAGACATTCTAGCAATGTCACAAGCAGTAACGGGAAAGGCGGAACCGTCAATCGTCCTCATCGCCAGTATTATATTCTGTGGGTTCCATAATAATTGAGGCTCCACAGATGTTCACACATAACGTTTATTTTAACTCACAGAGACCAGCAACAACCAGCAGACCAGGCCTGCTTTGACAGCCCTCTTTTTTATTCAGCTCCAAAAGCGGGAGCCAATCAGAACAGAACAAGAAACCATCTCCACCACTAGGGGCCGCCACTGCCGGTGCAGGACATAACAGTAATGTTCTGTTACTCTGTTATATATTGTGTGTGTGTGTGTGTGTGTGTGTATGTGCAAAACAGCTGCAAGAAATTATACCAGAACTCTCAGAAAAAGATATGTAATTACTATTATTTATATCCTTATACTACTGATTGAATTAAGGAAGAATGTGGGCTATCCTCTACTAATTAGTTGAAATAAATTTATCAGATTCCAATACCTCCAATTAAAACAATCATGTTGTCATTAAGTTCATGATGAAACCTTAAATTAACTAATACAGAGGTCTGACAGAACATATATGTTTGCCCTGAAACACTCTGTACTTTCCAACAGTTTAGAGTAACTTTTAAATAACATGCAGCAATCATTGCTTTGTTACTAATTCCACTGACTATTGTGGAATTAGATTCATAATTGTCAGGGTAATACTACTCACAGACAGGGCCATATGTTTAATAAACAATCCGCTAGATTCATTACTCGTACACTTCATTACATGTGGTGTTTATATGCCACCTGATATTAAATAGATTGTGTGGGTTACATAATGTAGATGGTTAACAAGTATCTTAAACAAGTACTATGTATTTTGATTGGCACCAACTCCCAAAATCTCTAGCAGAGATTTAGTCAATGACTTGATTTTTTTTAAATTGAGGTTGCCCAAAAGTTTGAAACTCCATATGTAATGTGCTCTGATACTGAACTATAGTCCCAATGTCTGATGCAATCATTCCCACGCTTTACTGAAAATCACTCATGGTAATCATTAACTTGTTAGGTAATCACCTCCCCACCGGTTTAGTAAAGTATAGTAATGTAGCAGGTACGCAATAATACCCAGAGCATTTCAGAATGATTTACAAATAGAAGATTATGGCTTTTATGAATGAGGAAGTGTGGAGATCACATTTCCATTAAAGGTGAAGACTTTGCTTCTAAGAGGAAGAATTGAAGATGCAAAGAAATTCTTTAAATGATGAGACAGTATGAACATCACTTAATTCAAATGAATCTATATGTTGGAAAAAGTTAATGAGAGTATTTTACATTGATCAGATCTATCTAACATTCACGTTCATAACCTAAGACTTTAACTAAAGTAAAGTAACTAAAGCTACAACTCTCTAATTTGACAACTATGCAAACTTTGGTGGTTTTTTTTTTAAATCTTTCACTAATATTTTCAGTTTCCCTTTAATTCTGACAGATATTCTACTGAAATGAGCTTTTCATACTGATCTGACATTTGTTCCACATAAATTTAGTGATGACTGTAAAAACTCTTCATCATTCTTCTTCTTAAGGTGACTATCAACAGAACTTGAAAGTTTTGAGATGGAGCAACTGAGAAATCCACAAAGATAGAAGTGTCAGAAATTTGGCAATACTTAAATGTCTTAAATTTAGAACTAAACTTCAGATCTACAGTGACGTGTTTACAACCTGTTCTGAGGTTTAAAGATTCCAAAAATATTTATCCTCATGGAATCTGTGAGAATTTTATGTAACCCTGTCAAACTGTGTAATGCAAGAATCCTTTCTCTTAAATGAATAGATTTTTTCATCTCTCCTTAACCATTCATGGTGAGAAAATGATGTCCAGATGCATGAGTTTACTGATGTATCTATCACTATATATCTTTGTCAATTTTTTCATATCCATTATTATTTTTGGATGGATCAAATAAAATAAACAAATTGGCAGTGGGATCCTTTGATAAATATCATAATCTTTAATATAATAAGGTTTTTGTCCTTTTAGGGGACTCTTAAGAGTTCTTTTTTTTGTTTGTTTTTCTGTTTGATTCTATCACAATCATGTGCAAAATCCTATTTAGGTGAACTTTTCTAGTGAAAAGTTATTCTTCCATCTAAAATGTGGGCAGGATTCAAAAGTAATAAACACACACTGAGGTAAAAGCTGAGAAGATTTAAGTATAATATAGACAGGTAGTATCTATAGATAAGGCAATAAAACAAGATAGCTTTCTTTAGCTTTGTTAAATAAAGAAGTATAAATACGTGACAATATATTGTAAGTCTCATATTCCTTTGGTAGCTGGGTTGTTCCCCATTTAATAGTGCCCAAAACCTTTCCCAGATAAATCTAAATTGAGGCTCAAAGTACTTGGGTTATCTGCCAACTCTTATACTTTTTACAAAATGCAGGGGTTGTAAATAACACAACATCTGGAGGGACAGTGGCTATACAACTTGGATGAAACCCAAACATTGGAATAATTGCCATATGTCAGGATAAAAGTTGACAATGACTTGATGGAACATCATCAATCAAATCTTCCCCAGGTGTTGGACCAGGGAGTATGTGTTAAGATAAATATTATCTCTGTCAATTTTTATCAAGTTGTCAGGTTTCTAAAAGCTTATATAACATTCCATTGCAATTACTCATCCTTATAATTACACATATTTATTGTTTATACTTCTTGCCTAGTAGTTATCATGAGCATCAGCTCATCCATTTTGCCCTCCCTGTCAAGGGCCTGGTCTTTTCAAAGCACTTCTAAAGGAATACATGACACTGTTTAGCTAAAGTATGTTTTTAAAAAAAAGACCAATTAAACAGGGACAATTATAGAAGACTGTCTATTTGGATGGGGGGGAACCTAAAGCTTTAACTATGCACAAGTGTATGCACAAGCATGCAAAAATGAAGCCATTTTACAGAGCTAAGCACAGGAAAAAAGGCACATATCACTTAATTTATTTATTTATTTATTTATTAATCATATTTTTATACCGCACCATCTTAAGATTTTTTGCCATTACAACTGTTGTCTGTGCTACTGCTACAAATGTCAGTTAACTTACAACCAATACCAGAGATGATACTGTTTCCGCTCAAAACGACAGCAATAGTAGGAAACTTAAAATATCTGAGTCCAATTTATCTGAAATGTTATGCTAACTGTAAAGTTAATCATAATGACTGTTTATTAAGTTAGTATTATGCACAAATACAATCACACTGAATATTTTAAACACTTAAAAATAAAAGTGCTACATTTTTTTAAAAAATGCAGAAAGCATTAACAAATCACTAATTGCCAGTGGGATTATTTGTTTTGCCAAGCCCACCCCCCTTCTCCAAAGTCTTGAAGTAATAATATGTGTAATAACTTAATGAAAAAATCTATTCTTGTTCTAATTTGGAGGAGGAGGATGAGAAGGAGGAGGAGTCGATAGGTGATCCAGTCTAAACATCTGGATGACTGTTTGATGAATAATAATGAAAAAGGAGAAGGAGAAGGAGAAGGAAAAGGAGGAGGAGGAGGAGGAGGAGGAGGAGGAGGAGGAGGGAGGGGAAGAAGAAGAAGAAGAAGAAGAAGAAGAAGAAGAAGAAGAAGAAGAAGAAGAAGAAGAAGAAGAAGAAGGAGAAGAAGAAGAAGAAGAAGAAGAAGAAGAATATCGTGATCTGGCACTCAAAACTACACGATTATGGATGAAACATGTAACAGTGATACCCATTGTCATCGGGGCACTTGGTACCATGTCCAAGGATTTTATAAAATAGATCAAGAAATTGCAGCTTCCTGCAATAATACCAGTGGAACTACAAAAAACCATGCTGCTCAAAACATTGTACATCTTAAGAAGGTACTTGGTTGATACCGAGAATGCTGGCAGCAACCCATATCAACCATTAGCACCAGTCAATGGTATTTGTGATGCATTTTTGAATGTTCAGTTGACTGAGTGCTGCACTTTGCAACAGTGCTGCACTTTGCTGCTGCAAGGAGCATTAGCAAATTGAAAACATTGAATGAATTTTATAGTTTTATTACAGAAAACTGGATGGAATACCTGATAATTTTGAAGAAGAAAAAAGCAAAACTTGAGAGACTTGATAAATTAGAGACTTGAACTAAAAACCAGAGAATGAAAGGGAATAGGAAAAAGAAATCCACTGCAAATGTGTCGATTGAGGGACATCTGTAAGGGTTCATAATGATAGATATGAAAATGTAGCTGACCACAAACTGAACCAGAAACAAACTTAACAGCAATGAAAAATAGCTGTTAAAAAGGAATACCTATATGATGGTTTTACAATGTACCAGCATATAGATAAATTTCAAAATCACAGGAAATAATAGTTTCACTTATACAGTAATCAGATTCTACTTTATGTACTAAGATTCAGAAAAAATAGAATACATCTTAGGAGAAACCTCCTACAGTACTATCACTCACAATATTAGACAACAGAGTAGCAACAGTAGAGACCTTCAAGTTTCTAGGTTCTATAATATCTCAAGACTTAAAATGGACACCTAACATCAAATATGTCATCAAAAAAGCCCAACAAAGAATGTTCTTCCTGTGCCATCTCAGAAAGCTCAGGTTTCCCAAGAGGATTTATTGAGTTTGTAATCTGCCACCTCTATAGCTGTCTGGTTTGGCACTGCAACCAAACAAGACTTCAATGGATAATTAGAACCGCAGAAAAAACAATTTCTACCAATCTGCCTTCCATTGAGGACCTATATACTGCATGAGTCAGAAAGAGGGGTGTGAAAACATCTACAGACCCCTCGCATCCTGGACATAAACTGTTTCAACTTCTACCCTCAAAATCATGCTATAGAGCACTGCACACCAGTGCAGACACAAGAACAGTTTTTTCCCCCATGCCATCACTCTGCTAAACAACTAATTCCCACAACACTGTCAAACTAGAAAGGCAGTATTACCTTCATTATTCTCATCTTCCCTATTACCTATCTCCTTATCTTTTCATGACTATAACTTTGTCACTTTTATTTTATCATTTATATTGTCAGACTATTTACACTGTCAGACTATTTACTGACTATTTACTATTTACTGAATCTGCACTACTATTAATCGTTTCATAGTTCCCATCACCAATCTCTTTCCACTTATGACTGTATGACTATAACTTGTTGCTGGCAATCCTTATGATTTATATTGATATATTGATCATCAATTGTGTTGTAAATGTTGTACCTTGATGAACGTATCTTTTCTTTTATGTACACTGAGAGCATATGCACCAAGACAAATTCCTTGTGTGTCCAATCACACTTGGCCAATAAAATTCTATTCTATTCTTATTTAGTATCCTAGTATGATTTATGTTGATTGCTTATTTAGTATCCACTAAGTGCTCCATCTGTTTTATGATGGATGTATTTTTAAAATCACTATGATAATAATCTATCACTATTGTTGTATGTACACTGAGAGCTTATGCACTGGAGACAAATTCCTTGTGTGTCTACTTTACACTTGGCCAGTAAAGAATTCTATTCTATTCTAAAATAGGTACAAAGAAAGGCAACAAGAATGATCAGCAAATTGGAAACTATGTGTTATGAGATGTTTATTTAATATTGAGAAAAAATGACTTACTTTTCAGTACCTAAAAATGGATCAAAAGAAGGTTGAGTTGAGGCCTCTATTATTTCAGGAGACACAAAATAATGGATTTACTTTACAGAAAGGCAGATTTCCAATTTAATATTAGAAAACAAACTCTATAATGAATTTGACACTAAAATTAATTATCAAGGGAGACAGTGGACTTAGTGTCACTATATGTGATCAAATAGGGACCTTCAACATCTTTCTGGCATGTTTTATCTTCAATTCCTGTAATGAGTGGTGGAATGTATAGAATGGCCTTGATCTCTCCTTCAAACTGTATCATTCATTAAGTTTATCACAAACACACAGACTCATAACAGCACACATAAGTAAGTCATTCTTAGACTTAGAGATATATATAGTGTTGATTGTTGTTGCAATGTGGATGAGGGGTTATTGCTTTTTCATTGTTTTTATTTAAGGAATCTGCCTGGAGTTACTGAGAGTGAGTTGGGCAGCCATATAAATTTTCTTAAATAAACAAAATAAATAAAAATAAAAGCAGCCAGTCCAATTATGCTTGTTTTCATCACATTGTTGGGAACATTGTTTACTCTCTTCCAGACTCCAAGCAGTACAACAATGACAAAAATTGTTAACTTATAAAATCAACAATTGTCTTCAGTAGCAATCCAAGTGGAACAGATTTGCTTGTTTTTAAAGTCCTTATCTTTCACTTAAAGATAAAGTTAAGAAGAGTTTCTTCTTGAATCAAAAGTCCACCTTTCAGAGCTAAATCAAGCTAGTAGTTCATGGAAGTTACACGTGATGCATTGATTCGTTTGTTTCTTTGCAGAAAAAATATTTGTGCGCCATATAGAACTGTGTATGTACAGCTCTAAATATTAAGCTTTTGTCAGTCTTTGCAGTATAATCAATATAATGTTTATAACTGTAATATTTCCATTATTCTTCCAAGTATGTCAACAACTAGATTTTTAAATGAATCAGTCAAGATCCAATTGGAGATATGATAAAAAAATGAGCTGAGACTTATTCAGCAAATGGGTAGAAAGGGAGAAAGAGGTGAAAAATCTACTCTGTTACCACATAATTATTTGTTGTAATTATTTCAATTTTTCCTCCAGAGATTTTAACAACTAAACTTTTAAATGGGTCAGTCAAGAGACCTTGATCCTACAAAATGTACAATAAAAAGAAGAGCTAGGATTTAGTTAAGAAGTGGGAAAAAAGAGGTGAAATACCCATTCTAGTCTATTAATTTTAAAATAAATCTCTCAAAGTAGGACTGTGACAGAAATGAGTAATGAAGAAAATGGATGAAAGAGAAGTCCTGGTGGCACAGTGATTAGAATGCAGTGTTTCAAGCAAATTCTGTCCACAGCCAGGAGTTTGATCCTAATGGGACTCAAGATTGACTCAGCCTTCCATTCTTCTGAGGTTGGTAAAGTGAGGACTCAGATTGCTGGGGACAATATGCTGACATTGTAAACCACTCTGAGAGTGCTGTAAAAGCACTATCGGGCAGTATATAAGTTTAAGTGCTATTGCTAATAGGTGTGGCTTGAAGGGCCAACAAATGCAAGTGGATTTGTATTTAAATGGGCTGGGATGGACAAGTTCCTAGAGAAATCAAGCTACCAAGAGGAAAGTGAAAGAAATTGCCCTATCAGATTTGACAAAACCAGTTGCTATGGTCATTTTGCAAGGTAAAGAAGTGAGTTGGTTTGTTTAAATACATATTGTGCTTCTAAAGCTCACTCCACATTTAAGGAAATGGCTTAACATGTTGACTACAAATTTGCTGGCTCTGAGAAAGTCTCCTTGCAGAACAAAATGAGATTCATCTCTCTGAATTATTGTTGTTTATAGTTATTCTTATATCTGTGTGATACTCTCTCCATATAGCAGTGTTTTTCAGCCTAAGTAACTTTAAGATAGGTGGATGTCAGATCCAAGGTGTTGAAATTTATCCATCTTAAAGTTGCAAAGGTTAAGAAGTACTGCTGTATAGAATTGGTTCTGTTTTTCTATTTCAAATATTTAAATGTTCTATTATATTCATACTTATAGAACTGGATATTTTTCTTATTGGGTACCACAGAGGGAAGGAAAACAAACATTTTTCCTAGAGCACCCTCAAGCCTGATGGAGATTTGGCAGCTTTTCAAAGAAAAAAAGAAATCTAAACTGCTTAGCATCTAGTTAGATCTGGAGCCATCTAGTGTAACCAAAAATTGATTCTGTGGGAGAAGAGGAGAGGAGAGGAGAGGAGAGGAGGGGAGGGGAGGGGAGGGGAGGGGAGGGGAGGGGAGGGAAAGGAAAGGAAAAGAAGGGAAGGGAAGGGAAGGGAAGTACATTTATAAAATCTTAAACTGGACTGATAATATCATTTAACTTTATTTGGTCTATCTATTGATAAAACTATCTATCTGGAAATGTAGCAAGAGACCAAACAAAAAAAATCCTTTGAATGATATTTATATAAATAAGTGGATTTTTAAAATAGGAGGAAAGGAAATATAACATTTCATTCAATTTCATCATTATGCCCCAAATTTTGCTAAGAGGTTATCATTAAGAAAAGAGAGAGAGAAAAACCTAAGTGCAGTTTCTTCGAGGAAGAA
This sequence comes from Ahaetulla prasina, assembly GCF_028640845.1. Lineage (NCBI taxonomy): Eukaryota > Metazoa > Chordata > Lepidosauria > Squamata > Colubridae > Ahaetulla > Ahaetulla prasina. The sequence goes on along the minus strand of NC_080541.1, from coordinate 90,693,281 downwards.
GCATACCTAGTCAATATTATTTTTTTGATCTAGCCTACATATTTCTTACATTTCTACTTATTTATTTAAAGGCTTTATCAAAGTAAAATAAATTTACATTCTACCATCTACTATAAGAAGATCAAAACTATCTATAGGATGGGAAGGTAAATGCTTTGGCTTGGATTTTACAAAAAAAAAGATTATCTAATTTTATACTTTTTAATCAATATGCAATCAAGTATGAAATTAAGTTTCAGGCTCATTCTTTGAATATTGCAGAGGGTTGCATACATAGAAATGTGCCTTAAAACATTACATTTGTAAAGAAATTCAGATAGAAAACTGTGTTAGATTGCAAAAAATTATTTGCAAAAAAAGTATTAGTAGATACAAATGTAGTACTAGAAATAATATAGTCAATTATTCAAGTTTGTTTGTTTTACTGATATGGAAATGACATAAACCAATGGGGAAACTGTAAAATGTTCTCTTTCTTAATAAAATAATTCCTTCTAACCAAGAATAGAGTAAATCAGTTGATGTCTTCATATGTTCAGATTTCTGAAGATATGTACATGTTATTAGTACCAACCCCTAGTATCCCTCGCAAAGCTTTTAAAATTCTCAGGTTGTATGATTGAATACACTTCAATTTAAATATTTTGCAAGATGTGAAAAAAAAAATCTGTGCTGAATTAAATTAATTAGGCTGACTTTCATGACAAGTCAAGGCTTATAGATATCATTTGCTTGCAATGTTTTTATTTGTGTTTTATATCTGGTCAACTTCAGATTCTGTATTGTTTTGACAGAGGTAATCAGGTGAAATAGATTTAAAAGAATAAAATAATTTAGAGGACAGTGATTGAATCTAGCATAAGGATCAAAGGTGGGAACAGTGAGTATGAAGCTGAATGCTCAATATGTTGCAGACTTACGTATTTAATTTTTTTGATTATGATTATTCTGTTTTGCATTACTCCCATGAGCCCTGGTTCATTTAAATAGGGATACAAGAAGAAAAAATGATTTTTCAATGAAGCTATATTTTCTAGATTTCAGCTTGTTGTCAGTTAAAAGCCACTTTCAGTGAAACTGCACAGTAGCATATTGTTGGTATTTTGAAGACATGCAGGGGAAAATTTCTGCACATGGTGTAATGGTCTTTACTTGAATCTATTTATTTCACATACCTATAGATTTGGAATGGGATGCATATCCAAAGCCAAAGAAAGAGAAAGATAAGTAGCTAAGCCTTTAGTTAAACACATATTTGCTGTGCGTGTCCTTGAATATGTTTACACATAATATCAGGATATATTTGTTCAGAATACTCAGTCAGTTATCAAGTCTTTCAATATGCAATTGATACGATGGTTATCTGAAGATGGTTGGTTGATGTCTGAGGATTGGGGAATGGGTTGGGGTAATTTGAAATCTTCACACAGGGATAAATAAAATTATGTAACTAAATAAGCAATATCAATGTGGGAGTAACATTGATAACTATAGCTAACTCCATCCCCACTTACCTTTTTTAATATTTTGATCCTTTAGATGATAGAAAAGCTGTGCATTTCATTCAGATTCCATTTGTAATGTTGTGGTGATTTATGGTGAGCCAGCCACATTTCCTATACCAAAGACTCCTGTAGTGTAGCAAAATTAAATTACAGTCTGTGGAATGAGGTAGATCAAAGAGGAGGGAAAATCCAAAGAAGCTTGGCATTCACTGACCTTCAGTATAATTCAAATGATGAAGATCTGACTACATATGGACTAACAACAGGCAAAGCTCTCAGGAGGTGGGTTTTTTTTCTCTTCATAACTGCTTAAGAACTTATTCTTGACAGAGTAGTAATCCATCTGATTAGAGAGAAGTTCAGCTACGTTACCTTTAATACCACTTCTCAGTTATACCTGAGAAATTACCAGTCAGTTGTTAGGGAATATCTTCCACAGCACTTTTATCAGAGGGTTTTAATACAATCTCCCTGGTTATTTAGCACACAAGCACACACATGGATACACACATTGGTGAATGCAGAGTTCCAGAGCAAGTATCAGGTGAGGCAATGGCAACAGTACAGAACGGAGCTCTCTCCACACATAGAAATAACTATTTAAAGCACTGACTGTTCACCTAACATATAGCCTCTATTAACCACCTAAGCTATATGTCTCTAGCTTTCTGCCTTTTTCCATCTATTGCTGACATAAACCAGAGGCTTTTTATGCCCCTAGCTTTAGCGTTTGCATCTAAGTATGTGCATTCAGCAGAGCTAATCCCTAAAGCCAGTGCATGATTCTTCCCTCTCCTCTCCATCCAACCCTAAAATGAGTAATAAAGTAATTGGGAGCAATGTTTGTACATCAGTAGCCCCTCTTCTATTACAGCTTTTCAAAATAAGGTAACTGCGAAAGCTAAAGTGTTTCTATTTTAAAGGCAAATCCTTTCCTAATTTTCTATGCATATATGCACTCATGCTAGCCCGTAACTGGGAATAATATAAGAATCTTGGCTCTGATATAAAATTCCTATAACCATCAGAACAACTTAAAGTGCCAAGCAACCCAACCAGGTGAGCATAATCCCATTTTAATAAGTATTTAGAGGGTTATTTCTTTTTTCTTTCTTTCTGTTTTTGAAAAACATGATTAGTTGTCTTATAACTGGATGACTTGGAGGAATAATCCAATTTATTAAAATAAACTTGGAGGTTTATTGATATTAGACTGATGTCTTTGCTGTTGGTAGCATATAATTATTTTAGGGATTGTTGTTTATCTGGTGGTGTGCATATTTCAAAATCGGTGACGCTTGAAACTACAAATGCATGTATTGGCCTCTTATTAGGAATGGCTCACACACAACGTTAGAAAGCTTCTCATACATCTTTTGTGCTTGATTCAGAGTACAGCACAGAAAAAAAAAATAGACAACCACAATATTCAGCTGTAAATCCCAAAGATGCTTTTCAAGAAGACAACATGACTTTCTTGTTTTCTTTTTTTCCTTTGAAACTGTTTTGTTTCTCATCCAAGAAGCTTCTTCAGTTGGATGATTGAGATTCTCCCTAGACATCCAGCTGTAAGAGTAAAAGTTTAGTCAAGCTTTGTTTTCTGCTTTTCAGTGATAGATGTGGCTAGTCATTAAACAAAGGTTAAGGTTATCCTTGTGGCACAATGCACAAACGTTGTACCTTGCTCTTGTGACAAAGATAAATCTAGTAGAATATAGATTAGGTGAGGAAATTACGTAGGTCTCTGCCCTGATTCTGGTTAGCACAACGGAAGAACTACATGTTTAAATTCAATAAACCCTTTCAAACTTACCCAATAAAGACTAACATTTTTAACAACATGTTGTCTAAACACACATTATTATAATTCATTTTGTCTTGCAAAGTAATGCAGAGAATAAAATGTCAGAAAATGTCAGAAGGGGTTTAACGGTTTCCTTGCCTTGCTACTTTTCTTCAAAAGCAAACTTACTAGCTTTCAGACCACACAAGGTTGCAATTCAGAGGAGCAAATTAGAACAGAAGTAGATAAAATAATTAAATCATGGAAGGATTAATTGAGTTCTCCCCAGGCCAAAAAGTTCTTTCCCCATGGTAGCTTTTTTGAAACTCTGCACACTATATTAACTGTATTTATGCAATACATTATGTACCGTTGATTTTTCAAATTCCAAACACAATTATTATTTTCAAATAAGCAAGTACAATGACCTCCCAACACACAAATGTAATTATATTTTTTAAAGATAATAAAAGATATGTTCAGGAGGTGCAATGTTTAATTCATTATGAATTATCTGGAAATTTATATTCTTTGGTTTTGCTTGGCTTTGACTTGGTTGCAGGGCTTAACAATTGTATCTTTTGAGCCATATTTAATTTCATAAAGTTTATAACCTAATTGTCAAAAACTTTCTGGAAGCATTCAGTTTTGGTCTCTAGATAAGAGCAAGCATTGCATTCCTTGGCTGCTTGCAATATTGTGATGAGGATTTCAGAATGAGAAGACCAGAGAAAGGTGGAAGGAGTGAAGGAAAGGGAGACAGCTTGACTATGCCGGTTTATGTTTGTAATAAATATTTGATTTAAAGGTGCCAAACATTAATATGGAAACATTCTATAATCAAATCTTTGGATATCATAAGCACCATGATTACCATTTCAATTATTTTTTCTTTAAGTGTTCATTAAAGATATTACTCTGCATATACTCACACGTGAAAGCCAAAGGATGCACACTAAAACCTCATTGTCCTTTAACTCTTCTCATTATGTTCTCAAAGATATTGGATGGAGATAGTTCTAACTGGATTTGGTTTAACATGGTATTACCCCTTCCAGAAGCTTAAACTTTATGCACTTAGAATTTCAGAGTCAGGCAACAAGCAATGGTACAAGGTCTGAGGGACAAAACATATCAGAAGAGATTGAAGGAAGTGAATATGTCCAGCCTGGAAGACAGAAGGGAAATGGGAAGGGACATGATTGAAACCAGTGGGGAAATCTTGCCAGCTCTATCCAGCTTGCACGAACTATAGCGCTGGCAGTGGTAGGCCCCACCCACCCACCAGGATGTCATTAAGTCACATTTTTTGCTCTCTGCGCATGCGCAGAAGAGCCACACACACTCACATTCCCGAACTGGTAGTGAAGGTAAATGCATTTCACCACTGATTGAAACCATTAAATATATTACATGTGTGAATAAGTTTCTAGAAGGCAGAATTTTCAATATTAAGCAAAAATCTAGAACATGGGGCATAACCTCAAACTGACAGGAGGGAAGTTCCAAAGTAATGTTAGAACGTATTATTTCACAGAAAGAGTAGTAGAAACTTGGAACCAGTGGAGGTAGTGGATCAATCATCAGTAACTGAGTATAAACTTGCTTGGGATAAACACATATCCATCATCTGACAAAAATTAAATAAAAATAATTAAAAATAACAAATAAATGAGACAAAAGAAAAACAAAAATCCTCAATAGGCAGACTCGATTGGGCACTGGCTCTTTTTCTGCTGTCTGTTTTCTGTCTTTCTACGTTTATATTGCCATAGAGCTGATCGGTTTGTGATTCTGAGTCTAATTTACAGTGCCTTTTACAAGTAAGCAATTCAGACATTATACAAGCTGTTAAAAAGCTGCCTGATAGTCTCATGATTAGCTGAAATGATAAGGTTTCGGGGGGGGGGGGGAAGCAAAACTGTGACTTTCATCCCCCATTAGACCAGAGTACAATTTTCAACCAAACAAAAGACTGAATTGAATTTTCTTTACAGAACTGCTTGTTGGATATATTTCTTTTCATTCTTTTCTTCTTGTTGCAGACCTCAGAAACATGTGAATTACAGGATACGAATGTCAACAACATGTTTTGGTGAAAAGAGAATTAAATTATTCTGTTAATGGTTTCCATCTATGGGCAAAGTATTGGCCTTTTGCTACTGCTTATTCTGCTTAAGAATGTAAGATGGCTTACAGATAATAAAGAAAGTACGGCAGAAAATAAAATTAAAAAACTCCCAAGAATGTAAAATTATTCAGCAAACAGCATATCAAAACTCAGAAAAAGAAATGATATAAAAACTCAGCAAGAAGTATGAAATCGGTCATAAATTGTATTCCATTGAGTGGAATAAAAAGGTTTTCCAGTCTGCATCTAAAATGGGAAAATAGTGGTTGACAGATTTCCACAAGGAGAAAGTTTACTATACTCAGTTGAGAAGGCCCTATACTTGGATTCCACCAATCTTTTATTTATTATTGGGATCAAAAACAAACAAACAAACAAACAAAAAAACTTTGATGGTACTTTTATGATTCAGATTTTTTCTTTTGACAGATTGCAAATTTTAGACCATTCAGAACTTTAAACGCAATAGTAGCACTTTGTATTTATCTAGCTATATATGTGTGGCCTCTGTAACATTTCTTTCTCGAGGACTGAACAGATATTTTATGCGCATAAGCAATTTATTTTCCTCGTGAAGATTCTTCTACCAAAAGTGTTTTTCTTGTTTGTTTGTTTTCCCCTCCCAAATATTTATCTTCTTATCTAAAAAGCTTTTTCAGTTCAAGGACCTTTAGATGAACTTAAGAAGCTTCTTGGAAGAAAAGCAAAACATATTCAAGGAAAAAAAACTCAAGAAAACCCAGTTACCTTTTGGAAAAGCACATTTGTGACAACCATGACCTGGATGATTGAGAATCTCCATAGACATGGTTCTTTTACCTTTTTTCCCCTCCTTTGCTTCCTGTTGTGACCCAGGCCCAAGTAGGTAGTATTAGATGCAATCAGTTCGAAAACAGACAGACTTTATTAGATCAGCTGAGAATTAACTCATTCTCAGCATAGTCCAAACTAAATCAAAACAAATTCTTCATAACAAAATTCTTCAGTCTTATCACCAACCTTGGTCTAATTAGGCAAACTGCTAAAGCCTTTTCTTGGCAAAAGTTCAGAAGCAGAAGATGCCAACAAGAAATAAATGCAGTACGACAAGAATCAAGTCTATCAATGTTGTTTTCCGATAAAGAGCTCAAAAGCCGTTGCTGGTCTTTTAAACCCTATGGGAGGGGCCAATCATCTCTTGGCCCTACTCCCGAGTCATCCTCTTTGCTTTAGCTGCTCTTGCCTTCTGGCAGCTCTTCCCATGTGTGCATTAGGAACAGGCTCCTCCTGTTCCTCTGCCTCTCTACTGTCAGCCTCTGGAGGCTCCAGAGTCAGCACATCACTTACAGATGACCCTGGTCCCATCTTTGCCTCCAATGCAGAGCCCTCATCCTGGCCTTCCCAGCCTCCATTCCTTTGACTCAAGCCATTTATTCACTCTTGCACAATCACAACTGAAATTTTGTAGCTATTCCTTTCTTTGAATGCAAAGAATCCAAGCAATAGATTGGCCTTTTTCTTGTGTTTCCAATCTTTCAGCACTGCTACCTGATTAATTTCTTTCTGATTTTCTTGCTAACGTCTCCAGCATAGTGTCAAGCAAAACATAGATGATGATCCAACTATTAAGGAAGCTTATCTACAGTTATGGTGTTGAGGGGCATTTAGAGGTAGGCTTACACATTGTTTTACTCTTTAAACAATATATATACAGATAGACTTCACTTAACAAAGGTATTTGGGACTAGAATTTCAGTTATAAAATGATGCTGTCATAGAGTGCAATGCCACATGACCTTGACATTTAGCAACTATTCTAGCAGTCCCCAGAGACCATTGTTAAATGACAACCACATGATCATTAAGCAAGGTTGTCATGTGATCATGATTTCTGACTTCTTGCCTACTTCCCCACTGACTTTGTTTGTGGGAAGCTAACAGGGAAGGTCACGAATGGTGATTGTTATGTATCTTTAAATGTTTTGGCGGGAAACAAGCACGTTGCTGATTGGTTGAAGCCGCCGGTTAAACAGTATATAAGGAGAGGTTTTTCCCCAGCCAGGTTGCTGGGTTCACCCTATATTAAAGAGCTGTTGTCACTACCCTGGTCTCCAGCCTCGTTACTTCCCGAACTTAACACTGGCGACGAGGATGGGATCTCGAGGCTAAGGAGCACCAGAACCGAGCTGAAGCAAGGAAGAACCGAACCCAGCAAACCCAGGGCAGAAACGCGGAGATGGCCAGTTACACTCCGCCCGCGCCGTTTGACCCAGCCAGAGAGAAATGGGGAACGTACATGACCCGTTTCGAAAGCTTCCTAGAAGCAAACGAACTGCAAGGAGTTCCAGACAACCGCAAAAGGGCATATTTCTTGAGCCACTGCGGTCCCAAGGTCATTGACATCGCGGAAGCCCTGGCAGAGCCAACGCCGGTACAATCGGTATCATGGCAAACTCTGCAAACCCTGCTAAAAAACCATTTCGCGCCAACGCCGTCCAAATACGTGCGGCGTTTTGAATTTGGAGAGCGCCGACAGCTAGAGGGCGAATCCATCAGCGACTACATGGCCGCCCTGCGGAAAGCCTCCAAAGACTGTGGGTACCGAGACCTGGACGAGGCGCTGCTAGAGCAACTCATCCGTGGGGTCAGAGACATGCGTTTGAGGAGGCGGCTGCTATCAAAAAGCAATCTAACGCTGGCAAACGCTCTGGACGAAGCCAGAGCGCATGAAATGTCCACCCAAGCGGCGGAGACCCTGCAAAAGCCACTCACACCGAAGGCGAGCACAAAATCAACCCCGGTACACCAAGAAGAGATCCAGACCGAATCAGACGGCGAGGATGAGGAAGGGGTTTGTCGTACCGAGAAACATGGCAAAGAAGACCGGGAGGAATGCGGAAGTTGCGGAGGACAACACCCGCGTCAACAATGCAAATTCAAGGACGCTACATGTCGGCGGTGCGAGAAGAAGGGGCACCTGGCTCAAGTCTGTCGAGCACCCCAACCTTCCCGCCGAAAATTCAAACCGACCAATCAGAGCGCGGGATCGGCCAGGCGACCCGTGATTGGCTCAAACAAAAAAGGCGCGAACTTGAATCGAACGACCGTGATCATAGGCCGTGCCGCAACCAAGGTGGAGAAGAAAATCTTCACCAAACCCAAAATAGAAGGAGTGCCGTGCCGACTAGAAGTGGACACTGGGTCAGCGATCACAATCATGTCCTGGGACACTCTTGCGAAAGCTTTGCCAACAGTAGCAAAACGACACCTGCAAACACAACGGCTACGAGTCCACGACTATCAAGGGAATCGCATCCCTGTTCGAGGGACCACCTCTGTCCGAGTCGAGTACGGACCACACAAGAAGACCCTGCCCATCACGATCGTCGAAGGGACCCTGCCAAGTTTGTTGGGACTAGACTGGTTCCGTGCATTGGGCATGGGAGTGACTGGCATCTACCGAAGTGACGTTAACCTTAAAGATGCACTCATGAGTGAATTCGAAGATGTGTTCAAGGACTGCCTGGGCAAGTACAAGGGGACCCCTATTTCTTTTAATCTAGACCCCCAGGTAGCCCCTATCCGGATAAAAGCAAGGAGGGTACCTTTTGCCCTTAAGCCCAAGATTGATAAGGAAATAGACAAGCTAATAAGGCAAGGGATACTGGTACCAGTCGACCATGCCAAATGGGAGACGCCAATCGTCACCCCGGTGAAACCAGATGGGTCAGTTAGAATCTGCGCTGATTACAAGGCAACGTTAAACAAAGCCTTGCAAAAGAGCGCTTACCCAGTTCCTGTAGTGCAACACTTGCTGCACTCATTGGGACAAGGGCAGATTTTTGCTAAATTAGATTTAGCACAAGCCTATCAACAACTACCCGTAGACGCAACCACCGCCGAAGCCCAAACGATCGTGACTCATAGGGGGGCTTTCAAGTGTACCCGTTTACAGTTTGGGGTGAGTGTGGCACCAGGTCTATTTCAAAACTTAATGGAGCGACTTTTGCAAGGGCTCCCCGGAGTAGTCCCCTACTTCGATGATGTTTTGGTATCGGCAGAAAATTTAGAGGAATTGGGGGAGTGATTGAGAAAAATTTTGGGCATTTTCCGATCAGCCGGTCTAAAGCTTAAAGTGAACAAATGCCAAATCGGGGTAGAATCCGTAGAATTCTTGGGCTACAGAATTGACAAAGAGGGAATTCACCCCACCGAGAGCAAGGTCAAGGCAATAAGAAAGGCTCCAGCGCCCAAAAACAAAACAGAGCTACAGGCTTTCCTGGGTTTAGTGAACTTTTACGCGGTTTTTTTAAAAAATAAGGCAACGATTGCCGAGCTGCTACATAAATTGTTGGGAAAGAATGCTGCATGGTCTTGGGGGAAGGCGGAAGCAAAGGCTTTCGAAGCAGTAAAAAACCTACTCTCGAGCAATAGCTTGCTAATCCAGTATCACAGCAATTTGCCATTGGTTCTAGTTTGTGACGCTTCCCCTTAGGGAGTGGGGGCAGTGCTCAGCCACAGACTTCCAAATGGCACAGAAGCCCCAATAGCATTCTATTCAAGAACGATGTCCTCAACCGAGAGGAACTATAGCCAGTTGGACAAAGAAGCCCTAGCTATAGTGTCAGGGGTCAAGAAGTTTCACGAATACGTTTTTGGCAGAAACTTTGAAATTGTCACAGACCATAGACCCCTGTTAGGGTTATTGGCTGGCGACCGCCCAACGCCGGTGGCACTCTCACCCCGATTGACCAGATGGACCATCTTTATGGCCGCCTACTCCTACAAACTGCAGCATCGACCAGGAAAGGAGTTGGGGCATGCAGACGCATTAAGCAGATGCCCACTGCCAGGGGCAATCGAGGACCCCACTCCGGGGACGCCCGTACTATTAATCGACTCTCTGGACTCTGGCCCAGTCACATCTCAGGAAGTGGCTCGGGCATCTTACCGGGACGTTATCTTGAGAACTGTACTCGGTTGGGTACAAAGAGGGTGGCCCGCTGCGCCGGGCGAGCGTTTTAAGGAGTTTGTGAAGAAGCGTGGGGAACTATCGGCTCAAGGGGGGTGCCTGCTGTGGGGGGATCGAGTGGTGATCCCGGAGAAATTGAGGGCAAAGGTATTGGACTTCCTCCACGAGGGCCACCCAGGAATCGTAAGGATGAAGGGGTTAGCAAGAAGCTATGTGTGGTGGCCCCTAATGGACTTAGAAATTGCTGAGAAGGTAGGGAAATGCCTGGCCTGTCAGGAATCCAGACCACTACCCCCAACGGCCCCAGTCAGGGAATGGGAAAAACCCCAAGGGCCCTGGTCGAGAATCCACATTGATTTTGCTGGCCCATTCCACGGCCAAACCTTCCTAGTGGTAGTCGACGCCTTCTCTAAATGGCTGGAAATCATTCTCATGAAATCCATGACAGCCGAGGCTGTAATCGCAGCCCTACGGCACCTGTTTGCAACCCACGGGCTGCCCGACACGCTAGTATCCGATAACGGCCCACAATTCACGGCAACACAGTTTGAGGAGTACCTGGCAGATGCGGGCATCCGGCATGCCCTCTCTGCGCCTTTCCACCCTGCGTCGAATGGCCTTGCAGAGCGTTCCGTCCGGAGCGCAAAAGAGGCATTGTCAAGACTCAAGCCAGGCGACTGGCAAACAAAGATAGATTTCTTCCTAGCGGTCCAGCATAGAACCCCTAGCACCGCAACAGGTAGAAGCCCAGCCGAATTATTGATGGGACGGAAGCTCCGGTGCCCACTAGACCGTTTAAATCCCCAGTACACACCAGAGGGTTACCAGGGGGAACTTGGAAAAACTAGAGGAATGGACATAGGCGATCGAGTGTGGGCACGCAACTATGGGGACAGCCCAAGTTGGCTGGCAGGGCAAATCATAAAAGCAACCGGTCCAAAATCATACTTAGTTGAGTTAAAAGACAACCGAGTATGGAGACGCCACATAGATCAAATAAGAAAACGAATAGCCGAACAATCCGAGCTAAATGAAACAGACCATGACCACACATTATTTGAACCCACAGCTGACTTTAACCCGGGAGAGGCGCAAGACTTAGCTGAGTCCCCGGAGGTCCAGCGACGCCATCAGGTTCCCTTTGGAAACAGCAGGGACGACTCTGCAAGTAATCCAAGGCCGGATGGCCTAGAAAAAGAGCCTGCAAGTAATCCAGGGCCGGATGGCCTAGAGAAAGAGCTGGGAGGAGCAAACAGCCCCTCCGACCAGCTCAACCCACTCCCAAGGACTGAACCGCACAGGTCCGAAAGAATCAGGAGACGCCCAGGTTATTTGCGTGACTACATCGAAAAATAACATGTAAATAATATGTAAATATAGGTAAAGTGTTTTCTGGGAGGGGAGGAGTGTTATGTATCTTTAAATGTTTTGGCGGGAAACAAGCACGTTGCTGATTGGTTGAAGCCGCCGGTTAAACAGTATATAAGGAGAGGTTTTTCCCCAGCCAGGTTGCTGGGTTCACCCTATATTAAAGAGCTGTTGTCACTACCCTGGTCTCCAGCCTCGTTACTTCCCGAACTTAACAGTGATCATGTGATTGTGGGATCCTGCCCCAGTCAGAAACAGTACTTAGTTCCCAAATCATGTTCACCTGATTGTGGGGATCAGGAGATTCTGGGATAGCCAGAATTTGAGGACTGATCACAACCACCACTCTTTCTGTCCCATCACAAGTTTGAACAGACATTGAATGAATGTTATACAGCGGTGGGATGCTGCTAGTTTAACAACCGGTTCAGTGATCATGCCCTTCGCTGCGCGTGCATGCATAGTTTGATAAATGCTAACCTTCTGTGTTACCACTTGGGAGTAACACAGCTGAGGCGCAGAAAGCCACCCTGCCACACCAATCAGCTGAGAAGATAAAGGTAAGTAAAGCATAGTGGTGGGTTGGTGGGCAGACCTGATCATCAGAGCGAACCAGTTCACTCCCAGCTGATCGTTGGAACTACCAGTTTCCCCAAACCGGTCCAAACTGGTAGAATCCAACCCCTGATGTTATATAAAGACAACCCATCTACAGTTGGAAGAATATTCAGCAGCAGAACACGTGTTCTCCTGTCTTTCTTCCCTTGTTTCAATACAGGCACTCCACCATTTAATCTAGAGAATTGGTAGAGTCTTTGGAGCTGATTCTTGGGACAAGAACTGGGAATAGATACATGGCAGAAAAGAGAGAGGGGCAAAAAATACCTCTTGCCTTATTAGCCCTTTAGTTTTAATGTGACTAATAACACATATTAAAAAAGAGAGGGTGGGGGGAAACCATTTGGCCTTTCTTTTGCTTCTTTTGCACAGTTTTGATCCAATATGTTTATTGCTAATTTTTTTGCAAGTAATTTTCCCTAATATCTTTTTAGCATTTAGCATGCAGTTGCTTTTTATGTAAACTACATCATAACCTTTGGAAGATGCAAGTATCACCATAGAAAAAAACTTCCACATATTGGCTGAAAAAACCTCGGCTAGTACTAGATGGCAAAAAAGGAGCCTCAGAAAAGTTTTAAGTCTTTGCTGTGATGACCTTGATTTTTACATCCAGATAAGATAAGTTTTACGGTTGAAATGTATTGTTTGTATAGAAATTTTGGAAGTGCTGTGTACAGCTCAAATGCATTTACATTACAATGGGAACTGACACATTTTCCCTGTTTTCTCAACCTATATTTGATATGTAAATCTTTGTCCATTAATTGTTAGATTATCAGCTCCTCTTTTTGTCTCCTCCTCATCTTTCACAGGTGCTTTCCAAAATGTCCTTCCTTTCTATTTCTTTCTACATTAAATGTATATAGCAACACATCTGTTTACTGTCCTGATGTTTCAACCATGAAGTGAAACTGCAGAAACCACAATTGCTGTCTGAAGTGAATGTACAGAGGCTCTGGCATTTCAAAATCAATATCATGAGAGAATGCAGACTTGTCTAGGAGAAATATCATGATGCTGCTGCATTTGGTTTCATAAATAATGTGTTACTGGAAAATAAAAATACTGTGTGCTATGGCTTTTCTTCACATATCTCAGTGTGGAACAATTGTGGAAATGGCAGACCTCCTGAGATTTTTAGCATCAATTAAACTGAAGTCTGAAGCAGATGCTACCCAGGCTTCATTTTAAACAGAGTTTCAGGGTTTCTTATTAGCTGTACTAAATAAGACAACATTGAGATTGTTAATACTATCTTCTTTTATAGATAATATTATGGATGTACAATCCCTATTAAGTGGGATTGTATCTATTGAATTTTCTCATGTAATGAAGTTATTGCAAGTAGGATTTCATTGTGTAAAGAAAGCCGGTGTAGCCTATTATTTACCAGACTGTTATTTTTTTAAAAAAGTTATTATTTTCAAATTCTGTCTTACCCATGCATGAGTAAACTTGCAAAATTTATCTTCACAATATTAGCTGAGGTATGAAAATATTTCTTTTGCATAAATTGTATGATTGCAGATTGTGCCTCTTCAAGAGAACAAAATACAGATTCTTGCATAAGTGTATATGGGCAGCATCTTATTACAGAGTCTGTCCCTGCCTCCTTAATATCCAGTTGAATATTTGAAAGGAATCAAAATATAGTAAGCAGCCACTGGCCTAGTTTGTCCCAGAAGTGTAATAGGGACTTAAAAACATTGTTGAAACTTAAGTGAAAGATTTATGCTAAATGTGCTGTGTAATAGCTACACCCATTTATATCTTAAATCATTTGAGCAAACAAACCCCAAGCAAGTGGACAATTAACACATCAAAATAAAAACACAAAGCAGCAACATCAGAGAGAGATCCTGGCAAAGTTGAAAAACCATTGGAGAAGCCAGAAGCTTTATGAAGTGTAGCCTCCAAGAACAACCCACAGGAATGAAATAGCTTTTTCTGGTTGCTGAAAAGTTATAAACATTTATATCTTTGAAGATTATTTTATATTCTGATCACTACAAAAGAGAAAGCTCCATCATTAATGTTCACAGACGCTATTTGTGGAGGAAAAGGAAATCAGAGAAAGGTTTTCTGTGATTCTGTTAAGAGAAGCATTTCTTAAGATGTTTTGAACCTGGTATATTACAGATTTAATACAGCATATAAAAGAAAATGATCTAGTCTTACTCAAAGGTTAGTTCTACAGGGGATATTCACACTAACTTGGATTAACATCTCAAATCAAATACATGAAGCATTGGTTGATTATGTATTATCAACTCAGTGCCAAGTCTTAGTGACTACATAGATTTTATCCAAGATGATCTGTCCTTAACCTGTCCTTCATTTCTTACAGCTGTGTATCTATTGCTATTGTAATTGAGTCCATCCACCTTGCTGCTGCTCATCCTCTTCTATTACTTTTCACCTTTCCAAAGCACTAGTGATTTCCCTAGACAGCTAGATCTTCACATAATGCATCTGAAGTATGACCATTTGAGTTTGGTCATTTGTGCCTTGAATGAGAATTCAGCATGGATTTTGTTCATTTTATTATTATTTTTTCACTTGGTTATCCATGATATTCTCAGGAGTTTTCTCCAAGTCCATTCTTTTGCTTCCATATAATGTCACAGGGAATACCACGGATTACAAAATCACGATCTTTGTAGAAATAGAAACATCATGGCATCTGAATATTTTTACAAGACTTTAATTGGTGCCCTACCAAGTGCATGTTTCTTGACTGCTTGTTCCTTACGACTGTTGATAGTCTTAAAGGCAGTAGCTATCCACCACTTCAATCTCTTCACTGTCATTTCTGTGGCTGGTTACTATATATGTTGTGATTAATTTGGTCTTATTTACATTTAATTTTACTCCTGTTTTTCTCCCCACTGTGCTCCTTTACTTTCATTGCTAGACCTTGCAGATCATTTGCATTTTCAGCAGAGAAGTATCATTAGCATAGCACAGGTTATTGATGTTTCCTCCTCTAATTTTAAAGCCTCAATCATCTTCTTCCAATCCTATTTCCCCCGAGATATATTCTGCAAATAAATTGAATAAACAAGGAGTGAGTATGCAGCCTTTTCTCACTCCTTCATCAACCTGGAACCCCTCTGTACTATTTAGTGTCTATGTAATGTTTTCTGTTTGGTGTACAGTTGTTGCATAAAAATGATGAGATTCCTACCTTTTAAGTAAATTCTATTGCTTTACATGTTTTTTTATTGAATGATCTTAAGCATTATTTTGCTAGCATATGAAATTAAGAATATTGTACAACTGTTTGCACACTCTATTAAGTCTCCTTTTTTTGCTATGGTATACAGATTGTTTTCTTCCAGCCTGTTGGCCAATGTGTCATTCATCACATCTTTGTTAAAACTGCCACATCTTTGTTAAAGCTAAAACTTTGTTAAAACTTTTACTGATTCTTTTCTGTTGCTCGCCATTTTTTGTAGATACTCCAAAGATTTCTGTAGCCTTCTGACTTGGTAATAACCCGAATGCTGCCCAAACTTCATCTGCCAATACCAGATGATAAATAAATATATATTTCTTATAAATATTTTTTACTTGTACCTACAATATCTTGGATGTTGATTGACTGTATTGTACAAAATGTCAGCATTCTCCTTCCATCTTTGAATCGATTATTATTCGCTATCCTTTAATTTACCAGTCTGATGTTGCAACCTCCTTCTGAGTTCAGAGGTCTTTTGGAAGATTCTCATCGTTTTTTCATGTACATTTTAATCTTTGATATCTTTACAAATGCTGTAATATTGTTTCTTATCTCTTCTAACAGCTAACTTAAATTTTTTGTTAAGTGTGTTCCTGAGATTTTTGTCCTTTTAGTCATTGACTTCTTCTTGTCTTCCTGGGAATTTCCACCATTAATTCTGACATACACTTTGCCTTTTCCTGTTTCTTGACTTTTGCCAGTCTATTTCATATTCCTCCTTAATTACCTACTTAGGTTGATTTCACAGTCCTTCTGGTTGCTGATCAATAAGGTTCAGGACCCCAAAGTGATCCCTGCTGTTCTTCTTGAAAATGGTGGTTATGCTAAGTATCATAGAGTAGAAATTGATTTGCTTTCTTCTTCTGCTTTAGCTTAATTTGCAACTTACATATGATCTATTTATTCCACAGTCAGTTCCTGGTCATGTCTTTGATGCTGTAACTACTCCTTCACCCCTTTTAGCAATAATATAGACAGTTTGATTTAATATATTCCATATATTAATATATGCCGCCTTCAACAGGACCTGTGTTTAACTCATAGAATCATCTATTGCAATGTCCTTCCTGTTAAAGACTACTTCAGCTTCAATCACAACAATACAAGAGCAAACAATAGATTTAAACTTAATGTTAACCGCTTCAATCTTGATTGCAGAAAATATGACTTCTGTAACAGAGTTTTTAATGTTTGGAACACACTACCTGACTCTGTGGTCTCTTCTCAAAATCCCCAAAGCTTTAACCATAAACTGTCTACTATTGACCTTACCCCATTCCTAAGAGGTCCGTAAGGGGCGTGCATAAGAGCACAAACGTGCCTACCTATTGTTTTCTTTCATTATATCCAATTAATATAGTTGTTGCATGCTTATGCTTATATATATATGCTTATATATTATATAGTTACTTTCATGCTTATGCTTATATATACTGTTGTGACAAAATAAATAAATAAAATAAAATAAAATCTGTTGATGTCCATGCATAGAATCATCAATTTGCTTGTTTGAAGACCTGTTATAGCAAATAAGTCTTTGAATTGATACAAATTCATCATGCATTACCCTGCATCATATCAGTTCCCTAGGCCATATGGTCCAACTTCTTTTCTGTCCTTAATATTGATACACTGAGTACTCCACATTTTCACTAGAACCAGCACAAACATTGTATTTTTGTCAAGTTCAAATCGAACTTGACCATAAAGTGTATCAGCCTCTTCAAAGCAACACAGTTTACTCATTTTTCACGACCTGAGTAGTAAGCAATGCAAAGTATCCAGGTCCAATCCATCTCAATTCTTTAGTGCCAAGTTGTCAATGTGGACTTGATTCATTTAATTAATTGAATCTTTTCCATGTTCATGCTTCTAATATTCCCATGTTCCCACATTGGCAAATAGATGTCCCAAAGGCTTTAATTTTACCACACTGGATTCCAAATTCTTCCTTGGTAGCATGTTTAGTGCCATCTGACCTTAAGGGGCCATTACTTGGCACAACATTATTAATCCACAAGGTTTTATTGATAAAACATAAGAATGATTTGCCATTGCATCCTCGCTTAGCCTATGAAATGCATAGTAATCATCTACATCCAGTATCTTGCTATATTACTGCTTGTTTTAGCTCTTCAGAAAAGGTACCATTGTAGAAACCAGAAGTGTCATGGCAAGACCAGCTGGAAAAATAGTGGGCTCTGATGAGCTCCGTGAAAATTCAGCCAGACAAACCATTGTCGGGGGGTCTTCAGACCAGAACCATCCTCTCCTCTGAAGAAGGAGAGGCAACTCAGATGACCAAGAGGAACAGGCAAGTTCCTCAAAAGGTCAGAGGCAGCTCTTGGGACCGGTGGCTGGGGTGGCAGCCATTGTAAAATGGCCATTCGGAAGCTGGGGAAACCAGACTAAGTTTTTGTGCAGGAGTGGTGTTTGAACAGAGTGCTGGTACCAGGTGAGTGATTGGCCAACTCACAGGTAAAAGAAAATTTTGAATTGGAACATTAAAAGGTGTCCCAGACCTGAAATGAGCAGCTAATTGGCACTTGAGAAATTCTAGGGAGGGAGAAGAACAAAGAGGAGGCTAAAGTACTAAAGTCCAAGAAAGTTTTCAAATCTATAATTGGATTTGGTGAAACTAAAAATAATAAAAGAAAAGAATCTGAGGGAAAGTATTTTTTTATGTGGATTTAAAATATTTTTGACAGCTTTGACATTTAGTTGGTTTGAGAATTTTGTGGATTTGAGAGAGACATCTGCTGGTGGAAAGAGAGTACTGCAATAGTTGTTGGAAGATAGAAGAGAAAGTACAGCTGTGACCATGACTACTAAAAGATAATTTGGAAACTGTGGGAACTTTTAAGGAGTATTTGTCTTTCTATATTGCTTGGTTTTGATTCTCAGTGGCTGTGGAAGATAACAAATCTTTAACTTGGAGTGGACTGGATAAATATTTGAATTGGACATTATTTGAAAACAAAAAGAGACTATATGGATTTTAAATTTTAATTAAATGTGACATAATTCAAAAGTGCTAATAATTTGTTAAATTGGCAATATGGAGTCTTGGATGTGTGAGGAATTAATTGAGATGTTTAAAAATATGCATGAATATTATGCATAAAAATATATGCATAAAAGGTAATAAAAAGTCAGAAATTTTGCTGGAACACACAGAACAGGAAATAGGGGAGAAGGTGGTAAAAGAGAGCATAAATGAGGAGCAAGAAAATAATATTGAAGGAAAAGGAATTACATGCAAAAAGCAGTTAGATGATTTCACTGGGATTTACAGTGGCAAAAAAGAGTGGATGGGGGAACATCCCTAAAAGAAAAAAGAATCAATCAAAGGGTAAAGAGAGAAAAAGTGGAAAGAGATTAGAAGAAAGCTTGGGGAGAATTACTTGAATAATATATCTAAAAGTGAGAAAAAGGATTCAGAAGAAAAGATATAATAAATATAAAAACAAAACAAAGAAGAAGAAGAAGAAGAAGAAGAAGAAGAAGAAGAAGAAGAAGAAGAAGAAGAAGAAGAAGAAGAAGAAGAAGAAGAAGAAGAAGAAGAGGAGGAGGAGGAGGAGGAGGAGGAGGAGGAGGAGGAGGAGGAGGAGGAGGAGGAGGAGGAGGAGGAGGAGGAGGAGGTGGTGGTGGAGGAGGAGGAAGTTTGGAGAAACCAAGAGAAAATGGTTAAAGAAGGGAAGATTAGTGGAAATCAGGAAGGGAAATAAGATACATACTAGTAGATTTAAGGGAACTGTATTAATATTATTAATTGCGGATGGTCAACAAAGTTAAAGGGTTTTAATGTAAGATTTGAATATGATGATGTATATTGCTTATAGTAAAACAGAATAGCAGATTCTGTTTTAAGCAGCTATGTCGTTCCAATGAGAAAGCCTACAGAAAAGGTGATAAAATACAATTAGGCAAGAAATGCATTAACAAGGGAGATCAGAGCAGCAAAAAGAAGCTACTCTGAAAAGCTAAAGAATCAGTTCTCAACAAATGAACCAGCAAACATGTGGAAAATTCTTAAAAATATCACTGTTTATGGCAAACCGCCTTCCCAGGCTGAAGGAAATCAACAACTGGCAGATGACCTGAATGTGTTTTACTGCAGGTTTGAAAGGAAACTACAGCCACCTGTCTCCACAACCCTATCTCAGACACACTAACAACAGTCAAACCTCCTACAACTGACCCCATCCCATTGGGTTCACAACCCCTAGTGATCACAGAAAAGGAAGTGCAGGACCTATTTCACAGAGAAAAGCCAGGAAAAGCTCCAGGCCCAGACAAGATAACTCCTTCTTGCTTAAAAGTCTGTGCTGACCAATTGGCCCCCATCTTCACCCATATATTCAATAAATCACTGGAGATGTGCTATGTTCCTTCTTACTTCAAACGCTCTACCATCATCCCAGTGCCGAAGAAGCCCACCATCAAGGAACTGAATGATTACAGACCAGCTGCTTTAACATCTGTAGTCATGAAAACCTTTGAAAGGCTAGTGCTATCCCACTTGAAAACCATCACGGATCCACTGTTAGACCCCTTGCAATTTGCATACCGAGCAAATAGATCAACAGATGATGCTGTTAATATGGCTCTGCAGTACATCCTACAACATCTTGAATCTCCAAAGACCTATGCAAGGGTCCTCTTTGTAGACTTTAGTTCAGCATTCAATACCATACCATTCAGGTACCAGCTACAGGTACCTGAACAGACTTGTAAGTGGCTCACAAGCTTCCTAACAAGCAGGAAGCAGCAGGTGAAGCTAAGCAGGATCACATCCGATACCTGTACAATTAGCACAGGGCTCCCCCAAGGCTGTGTGTTCTCCCCACTTCTCTTCTCTCTACATACCAATGACTGCATCTCATACGATCCATCTGTCAAACTACTGAAGTTTGCAGATGACACAACAGTGATTGGTGTCATTTGAGACAATGATGAATCTGCATACAGATGGGAGGTTGAACAACTAGCCTTGTGGTGTGACCAGAACAATCTGGAACTGAACACATTCAAAACCGTAGAAATGGTGGTGGACTTTAGGAGAAACCCTCCCATACTACCACCTCTTACAATACTATACAATAGAGTATCAACAGTAGAGACCTTCAAATTTCTAGGTTCTACCATATCTCATGACCTAAAATGGACACCCAACATCAAAAACATCATCAAAAAAGCACAACAAAGAATGTTTTTTCTGAGCCTACTCAGAAAGCTCAAACTGCCTAAGGAGCTGCTGATATAGTTCTACAGAGGAATTACTGAGTCTGTCTTCTACATCTCTATAACTGTCTGGTTTGGTTCTGCAACCCAACAAGACAGACAGAGACTTCAGAGGATAATTAGAACTGCAGAAAAAACAATTACCTGCCTTCCATTAAGGACCTGTATACTGTATGAATCAAAAAGAGGGCTGTGAAAATATTTACAGACCCCTCACATCCTGGTTATAAACTGTTTCAACTCCTACCCTCAAAATGACACTATAGAGCACTGTTCACCAGAACAACTAGACCAGTGATGGTGAACCTTCGGCGTTCTCACGTACTGTCCCACCTGCCGGAAGTGGCATGCGAAACCATCCCGTGCTGAACACGTGGCCTCACCGGCTCCCATCACGTTCCTGTGCTCAAACGCATGCCGGTCAGCTGGCCATCACGCATGTGGTGCTGGTGACCCAGGAAGTGTGGCAGTCCATCACGCATGCAGGAGTCGCCAACCCGGAAGGTTGGGTGCCGGCTTGCGCATGCATGATAGACCATGGCACTTCCAGGGTCTGCCAGCACTGCATGTGCGATGACCAGATGACCGGTGCATGTTTGATCACAGGAATGCGACAAGGAGCCAGAGAGGCCATGCATTCAGACTGGGATGGTTTCATGTGCCGTTTCTAGCACACGTGCCATAGGTCGCCAACATGGAACTAGGCACAAGAACAGTTTTTTCCCGAACACATCACTCTGCTAAACAAATAATTCCCTCAACACTGTCAAACTAGTTATTAAGACTGCATTACTATTAATCTTCTCATTGTTCCCACCACCCATCTCATTTAACTTATGACTGTATGACTGTAACCTTGTTGCTGGTATCTTTAAGATTTATATTGACTGTTTCCCTATGACTATCATTAAGTGTTGTGCCTTATGATTCTTGACGAATGTATCTTTTCTTTTATGTACACCGAGAGCGTATGCACCAAGACAAATTCCTTGTGTGTCCAATCACACTTGGCCAATAAAGAATTCTATTCTATTCTTCAGATGAAATGTGAAATTTGGCAATTTGGTTTAATTCTGAAAACAATTGAAATTAAGAGGAAAAGTTGAAATGTTAAAAACTGGGATGGGGATTTTCAGAAATATATTCTGTAATGGAGAAATAAGACAATTAACTTATAATTATTTTAATTATAATTAATAAGAGATTATTGTAAGAGATTAGGAATTAAGGCTGGATAGTGATACTGTTTATGTATTATGTATTAAGAAGAAATTAAGATAAGATAAAGAAGTATGGAAAAAGAATATTATGGGTGAAATTGGAAACATGTAAAATGGACTTGGAAAAAAAAGAATTATATGGCAGAAGGTGAAATAACAAATTATGGTGAAAAATGATTAATTTGTGATAAATAATTATATAAAAGAAATGAATATGGAAAAAATGGGAAGACTGGAATAGATTATAAAGATTAATATATATAAGATGTACAAGATGTGATCCAGTCAACACTCTGTTCATAAAATATGTATGATGAAAGAAAAATTCTAATAAAACTTGTTTACAAAAAGAAAAAAGAAAGAAAGAAAAGAAAAGGTACCATTGTACGTGGGTGAATTCCCAACAACAATAATCTGCTGCAACAAATTAATTGAAGTAAAGGATCATAACTAATGTGCTGTAGGGGGAAGATCTTTTCAGGATTCTATATTATTTGTAGTTATAGACAATGCTGATGCAGCATAATATTGTGATTATCATAAAATTTATGTGCATATATTGATGCTAAAATATCCAAGAACATGATCATTGCCGGACAAATTAATGTTAAGCTAGTTTCACAATTCTGAAAGCTGGAAAATAATTACTCTCTGTGATTAAAAATTGTGTTATAAAAAACTAATAATTATCAGACTAATTGGATAATGTAAGACTATTTGTGGAAAGAATGTGGAACGCTTCACTAGTGAGGTTTTCTTTGTTTCAATTCTATTATTTGAAACCAATATCACTTTAAAGTAATTTTAAAAAATCTCTGTAGTTCTTGAGTAACATCAGTTGTTCAGATATATGTTTATTCTTCTACCCTTCTTCTCAGAAACAAATACATCACAGTGATTAAAAGTTGAGTTTATAAACTATATGTAATCCATTCAAAATGTAATTATTTATATCTTAATTTACTTTTTTCAAACAATATAAATATTTATTCTGGACTTTTTCCATTTATATCTGCAATCTTGAATTCTTTACCTCTGCCACATACACACCACCGTTGAAATCTCTTTGATACCACGTAAAGTTGGTATAGCAAAATGTATATAGAATAGATAATTGATAGAAATTATTCCCTCTGGGTAAAGGAATGGAACATCTTAACCAATATTCTAAACTTCATTTGAAAACAAAACATGATGCAGAGATATGCTTCAATAGTAAATCCTTCTTAAATTGTACCTCCTAGATTTTTAATTTTCCTTCAAGGTTGCATATTTCCCACAGAATGAGGTACAACTTCCAATCTTTGGCATCCATTGAATTAAATCAAGGATAAAGATCTTGTGGCTTTCCAATTATTGAATCATACTCCAAAAGCTGGCTTTGCCAGTGATACTGGATATTGGGAGGTGTAATTTTTACAATACCAGGAAGATCAAAGTTTGTTTGGCCCTGATTAAATAAACAGTAGCTCAAGCTACTGGTTTAGAGCTGGAGCTCTCACCTCACAATCAGATAGCATCAGATATTTCTCTGAGCACAATGAGTAACTGTCTGCTGCAAATTCTGCGTAGGCATCAGGAAGGGCATCCAGCCAGTAAATGCTCAAGCTCATTCAGTCATCTTGATTGTACCCTGATGCTAGGGATTACAGGGTCGTTAAAAGAAAGAAGAAAAAAAACTAAATCAAATGGTAGCTCACTTTGATTAATTTAATTTTTTTCCAGGTTAATAGAAAGCTGTAATATGACTAGTCAGCTTTCTTTTTACATTTCTTGAAAAAAGGTTGAACAGTTTTTAAGAAAACAGTGTTTTCTTTCTTTCTTTCTTTTTTCCTTTTCTTTTTTTGAAGAGTAATGATACAAGTGAAAGTGAATATCTTATTAAACTGTGAAGGGGATTCTATACCATTCTTGCTTTTGAATTCCATTTTCGAAAAGCCTCATGTTTTTTTGGTTTTATCCAGTATCAATCTTCACATGTGTAAAACAGCAGTCAGGTTTGTTATGGTATTTGTGTAACAAATATACAATACCTGTAGGATTACCAGAAATCAAGAGATTTCTCGTAATAAAGAGAAGGGATCTTTAGCTAAAAGCTTGGGATTTTAAAGCATTTCTTTAAAAGCATGAGCTTTATTTTTTTTTAAAAAAATATATAACTGACAATTGTATGCACATCTATATTTATATAGGAAATTGTACCACAACATTGTTTAAAAACTCTTTATGAAGCCATCTGGCACTAACTAGTTATAAAATATAATTGTTTGCACTATTGACTTCTTAGCTGAGAGAGAAAAAAATTCTGGTATTAGTACCGTCTTAAAACTTCTTGAATAACAGGTGTTACAAAACTCTGAATTTTACAGTATTCTCTCCCTCCTCTTCACAGTGTGTGATTCTATACTCTTATTTCATAAGTTAGCACTTTACTGCAAGCTGTCACTCTTACAAACAAAATGATGATTTTTATGCTATTCAAAGGAGACCAAAAAACTGTACCCGCATTGTGCGTTTAATAGGCTGGTAGCACATAGGACCCCCTGGGTTTTAAGCACAGGGAAAAACAAAATTGCCATTGGGTGAAACATATCTCCAGTTGGATGACCAAGCAACATGACATCCTCATGGTTCATTAATGATGCTTTGTGAAGCAGCTGGCCCACAGACCATGGAAATAGATCTGAAGTACAGCCAGGCCTCATTTAATCTCATGCAGCATTAATAAACAAGTATGATTTGCTGGGTTCTATTTCTTAAAAAAAAAAAGAACAATTAAAAAGAAAATAATGATTTCCATTCTTGATTATTGAACAGAGTGGCACATGGTCCTAATAATTAGGGAACAATACTAGAAAAGGATTGTTTTGTCCTAAGGTGAAGCTGGAAAATGTTCATGCTATTCGGTTTGCTGCAATTCTTTTCACACTTCATTAAATAATTAAGTTGTTTATGTTGTGGGACCAAATAAAGCAACATTAAGAATCCGGTGGGTTGTATCCAATTGTGTTCCTCTGCTGAAGGAATAACATCTGCCACCACTTCCCTGTTCATCCTCCACAGGTTGCTCAAATTATCCCTGAAATGCCAGAGTCTCCATGGATCAGATTTGTGCAAAAATCAAACTATGCAAGTAGAAATTTGTTCTAATATAATTAGATGCACCCCTAAGGGGTTTGTCTTGCTTTTTCAGGAAACATTTATCTTCCATTCCTAGGACTTGATGAAGAATTCTATTTTATCATCCTACCATTGGTACCATGACATACAATACAAACACAAAAGACTGCTGTAAAAATAAGTACAAATTATTTCAATTTTCTAAATGTCTATAGTCCAGAACATCCAATATATAGCCAAGAACCTATACTAGTGATGAAATAATTCTTCATTATGTGTACATAGTCACTCTGACCAAATTCTTTACCTTGTTGAAGAGAAATGTCCACAGAGCAGTTATAATCATTTTGTACATAAATTCAGGTTGCCTCAAAATCATGATTTGCAAAACAGTTTCAAGTTTTGGTTTCAAAACCTAGATGCAACCCAGTATATTGTACCGGTATATAGTAATCAGATTAAATTCAATGCATGCATAATCATAGTGAAAATAGTTGACAGTAGGGCTTTTAGGAAAAAAATAACAGCATTCTTATAATGTCTTCACCATGGATAGAATTCAAAGTATTGCATTTTTATTTAGCAATCTGCCTGAACAAGGGCTACTCATTCATTTCAATGCTTGTAAGAAGTACACATGAATGTTGTATAAAATCTGTATTATGTGGCTTAATGGGTAGTAGTTGTTGGATGTTCGTGTTTATGATTTGTTCTGAGTGTGTTAAGATGGCAGATTTATGAAGACCTAGTAGAAAGAGGACATCTAAGAAAAACTGTACAAGACAATATGTGCATTTAGGATACAAGTGGCCCATATCAGAAATGCTGCACATTCTGCAGGGCGCAGACTGCCTCTCTTCTGAAAAACAGATCATTCATCTAGGTTTGGAAGAGTATTTCTGGAAATACATAGTAGTAGAGTTGAATGATTTCAAGTTTGGGAAATTATGTTCTCCCTAAATTTGATTAGGTATGTCATTAAAATTAGTCAGGTATATTCCTTTCACAAAAGTCACATTGGCTTGCAAATTTCTTTAAAAAGCAAAGAGACCCTCAGGTCCTGATAATGTCAGAGGCATATCAATGCATGTTTTCTGGACAACAGTACAAAAGTGCACAATAATAATGCACAAAATAATGAAAATATTTACAGACCCCTCGCATCCTGGATATAAACTATTTCAACTCCTACCCTCCTACCCTCCTACCCTCAAAACGACGCTATAGAGCACTGCACACCAGAACAATTAGACACAAGAACAGTTTTTTCCCGAAGGCCATCACTCTGCTAAACAAATAATTCCATCAACACTGTCAAACTATTTACTGATCTGCACTACTATTAATCTTTTCATAGTTCCCATCACCAATCTCTTTCCACTTATGACTGTATGACTGTAATTTGTTGCTGGCAATCCTTATGATTTATATTGATATACTGACCATCAATTGTGTTGTAAATGTTGTACCTTGATGAACGTATCTTTTCTTTTATGTACACTGAGAGCATATGCACCAAGACAAATTCCTTGTGTGTCCAATCACACTTGGCCAATAAAATTCTATTCTATTCTATTCTATTCTATAAGCAATATTGACTGAACAGAAATAATATGAGAAATAATCAAATAGAGAATTTAAATATTTTCCTATTTGTCTCCAATATTTCCTCTAGGATAGACCTTGCCAGGTTTATACAAAATGTTGAAGATCACATGCCCAAAATATGTGAATCCCCATTTGGGATAGTAGGTCCAAGACTGTTGTGGGGTGAAGTAGCCTAAAAATTCTGGATGGTTTATGCCACTCATTTGACCTCTTAAAGCCCAGGTTTGTTGGTTTGTTGGTTTGTTTATTTGTTTGTTTGTTTATTTATTTATTTTGTCACACATTATATATAAGTGTAAGCATGAAATAACTATACAATATATAAGCATATATATATGAGTATGTAATAACTATATTAATTGGTTATAACGAAAGGAAACAATAGGAAACAATAGGATAGGAATGATAGGCACTCTTGTGCTCTTATGCATGCCCCTTACTGACCTCTTAGGAATGGGGTGAGGTCAATAGTAGACAGTTTTTGGTTATTATTTATTTATTTTATTTATTTATTCATATTTTTATACCGCCCTTCTCCGAAGACTCAGGGCGGTGTACAACCAATAAAACGAAAAGAATCCCAACAAATTTAAAATACACTATCAAATTTAAAAAACTGATTCAATCGCTGTAACTTAAAATATTGGCTAAAATTTATCAAAACTAAAATCTTGGTAAAAACCCTATAAAAACCCACTAAAACCCCCATACTAAAATCAATCAGGCCAGCCCCGCTTGGTGAAAAAAGAAAGTCTTGAGCTCGCGCTTAAAGGTCCGGAGATCAGGGAGGAGACGGAGTGCCACCGGCAGCTCATTCCATAAAGCTGGGGCCCCCGCAGAGAACGCCCTTCCCCTAGCCAATAGCACCCTAAGAAGACCCTCTCTGTGGGCGCGCACTGGACATATCGGACAATGGGAGGTAACTGTCGGCAGCAGGCTGTCCCGTAAATATCCCGGTCCAATGCCATGGAGTGCTTTAAAGGTGATAACCAACACCTTGAAGCGCACCCGGAAGACCACCGGCAACCAATGCAGCCTGTGCAGGAGAGGTGTTACATGGGAGCTACGAGGAGCTCCCTCAATCCCCCGCGCGGCCGCATTCTGCACCAGTTGGAGCCCCCGGGTACTCCTCAAGGGGAGCCCCATGTAGAAAGCATTGCAGTAATCCAGACGGGAAGTGACGAGGGCATGAATGACCGTGCATAACGCGTCCCAGTCCAGGAAAGGGCGCAATTGGCGAATCAGGTGAACCTGATGAAAAGCTCCCCTAGCGACGGCTGTCAAATGGTCTTCTAAAGACAGCCATGCATCCAGGAGAACGCTTAAATTGCGCATCAATTCCCTGGGGGCTAATGATTCGCCCCCCACAGTCAGCGATGGAGTAAGCTGACTGTGCCAGGACGCCGGCATCCACAGCCACTCCGTCTTGGATGGGTTGAGTCGGAGCCTGTTCATCCCCATCCAGACCCGAACGGCCTCAAGACATTGAGTCTCACATCGACGGCTTCGTTGGGGTGGTTCGGGGTGGAGATGTACAATTGAGTGTCATCAGCATACAGCTGACAGCTCACCCCGAAACCACGGATCATCTCTCCCAGCGGCTTCATATAGATGTTGAACAAGAGGGACGAGAGAATCGACCCCTGTGGCACCCCAGAAGTGAGTTGCCTAGGGGTCGATCTCTGCCCCCCTGTCAAAACCGTCTGCGAGTGGTCGGAGAGGTAGGAGGAGAACCACCATAAAACGGTGCGTCCCACCCCCAAGCCCTCCAACCGCCACAGCAGGATACCATGGTCGATGGTATCGAACACCGCTGATAGATCTAACAGGACAAGAACAGAGGAACAACCTCTGTCCCATGCCCTCCAGAGATCATCAACCAACGTGACCAAAGCTGTCTCTGTGCTGTACCCAGGCCTGAAGCTAGACTGGCACGGGTCTAGATAAACAGTTTCCTCCAGGTACTGGGGGAGTTGCCAAGCCACCACACTCTCTACAACCTTCGCCAGAAAGCGAAGATTGGAGACTGGACGATAATTAGCTAAAATAGCTGGGTCCAGGGAAGGCTTCTTAAGGAGGGGCCTCACCACCACCTCTTTCAAGGTGGCTGGGAAGATTCCCTCCCTCAGAGAAGTGCTGATAATTCCCTGGAGCCAGCCTCGTGTAACCTCCTGGGTGGCCAGTACTAACCAGGAGGGACACGGGTCCAATAAACATGTGGTGGCATTCAACCTCCCCAGTATCCTGTCCATGTCATCGGGACTCACAGGATCAAACTCAGCCCAAACAATGTTCTCAAGACGTGCCCGTGTCATCCCATCCGGATCTACCCAATCTGTGTCCAACCCACCCCGGATCTGAGCGATTTTATCGTGCAGATAACTTCCAAATTCCTCAGCCTGACCTTGCAAGGGGTCCTCCCGAGCCCCCTGAAACAGAAGGGAGCGGGTCACTCTAAACAAGGCGGCTGGGTGGTTATCTGCTGATGCTATAAGGGCGGCCAAGTATACTTGCTTTGCCATCCTTATTGCCACTAGATAGGTCTGAATATGTGACCATACTAGTGTTCGGTCAGATTCGGAGCGGTTGGCCGTCCAGGCACTCTCTAGGCGTCTTCTCCGGCAATTCATCTCTCTCAGCTCCTCAGTAAACCAAGGAGCCAGTCGAGAGCAGTGCTGGGTCAGAGGCCGCATCGGCATGACGCGATCCAAAGCCCCTGCCACCGATCTTTCCCAGGCAGTAGCGAGTTCCTCGGCCGAGCCATGGGCCAGCTCCTCAGGAAATAGCCCAAGCTCTGTCAGGAACCTACTCGGGTCCATCAAGCGCCTGGGACAGAACCAGTGAACTGGCTCCGCCTCCCTGCAGTGAGGGTCTACAGTCCGAAAGTCCAGGCGAAGGAGAGAATGATCTGTCCCTGGCAGGGGAGTAATGACTAAATCCCCCACATCCAGGTCATTCAGCCACTGTCCCGAGACAAAAATCAAGTCCAGCGTGTGTCCCCCAGTGTGTGTGGGACCATTCACTAACTGGGTCAGGTCCAAGGCTGCCATGGAGGCCATGAACTCCCGAGCTGATGACGATGACTCACCTACTGACAGCAGATTGAAATCCCCCATGACCATAAGCCTGGGGGTATCAACTGCCGCCTCGGCTATCACGTCGAGCAGCTCGGGCAGGGCTGCTGTCACGTGGCAGGGAGCCAGGTACGTGACCAGTAAACCCATCTGTACCCCATGGCCCCACCGCACAAAGAGAGACTCACAGCCAGCTGTCTGCGGGACAGAGACCTCCCTCGGATCCAAATTTTCATTTATAATAACCACAACCCCCCCACCCCTGCCTTGAACCCTCGGCTGATGAAATGCGCATAAGCCCAGTGGGCACATCTCGATGAGGGGAACGCCCCCTTCTGTGCCCAACCAGGTCTCAATAATGCCCATCAGGTCCGCACCCCCCTCCTGTATCAGATCTGAAATGAGGGGGGCCTTATTAATAACGGACCTGGCGTTGCATAACATCAGTCGAAGGTCGCGGCCCTGAGGAATCTGACCACTCGAGGAACGGGAAAAGGGCGCAGGACCAGAGCACGCAATCGCTTGTAAACAGCATGGGCGCACTCCCTGAACATGATATGGTCCCCTCCTTCCGCTTGAAGCTTTGGGGATTTTGGGAAGAGACCACAGAGTCTGGTAGTATATTCCAAGTATTAACAACTCTGTTACTGAAGTCATATTTTCTGCAATCAAGATTGGAATGGTTAACATTAAGCTTAAATCTATTGTGTGCTCATGTATTGTTGCAATTGAAGCTGAAGTAGTTTATGCCAAGAGGCACAACATTTGGGATGGGGTCCCACAGGAAGTCCTGGTCTGCACTTTTTGTACTCCTGCTGTAAGAGTAAGGCATCACATGCAATAATTTGTTCTTTAATTTTATCACAGCAACAACAACTAGGGTGATAGGCTTGACAGTGAAAAAATGACTTCCTAAAAGTTATCCAGTGACTTTCCCATGTCCCAGTATAGTTAAAACTGAATCATCCGTTTTCTAAACTCTACATCACACTTATTCCCACTTAGTTAGAACCTGGCTTTCTTACATCCAGTGAATTGTTTAAAATTTCTCCCAGTACTAATGAACCTGTTTTACACTGCATAGCAATATGTTTATCCATATGGTAAACTTAAATTAAGAAAGGAACATATCTGCGCACTTCCATAGTGTTAGTCAGAATCAGGTAGGAGGTGTTAATCACAAAAGACTTCAAATGAGATACAAAAATATCAAAGAGACAAGAAATCTTCAATTGCAAATTTAACTAAGCCCCCCAAAATCCCAGATTAAGTGGTCATGGCAGTCTCTCTCTCTTTCTCTCCCTGTCTCTCTCTCTATTGAAATTTTTTTTACCAAAACAAAACCATAAAAAATAAAGGAAAAAAAAGAAAAAAAACAGTAAATAGTGAAAAAAGAAAACAAAGAGAAAGATTATATAGAAGCAGTTTCTGATTTTCTCAGTAGCAGTTATAGCTACATTTATATTTTGCCCTCTCTCTCTAATGTAAGATTACATCATAATTTCCTTCTTTCCATAAGCCTTTCTTCCCAAATTTGTTGCAGTCCTAAAGCTTTCCCAGTAGAGTATTCAATTCAATTTATTGCAGTCAAAGACATGCAATAAATAAATAAAATTTAAGACAGAGTTAAAATATATTTGTAAAATAACCTATCTAGTGTCTTATAACTGTGATCCAGGATATAACCTATATTAATGTAAAGACTAAAATTGTATAATGATATCTAAGATTATAACAAACTAAAGATACCTCAAACGATTAATATCCGTAAAATAATAACAAATGTTTAAACAAATTACACTTATAGGGTAATTTATTGATAGATATTGGCCCATCAGTGTTTGATCAATCTTCTAGATTGCTGTACAAAATCTAGCTATATATATATGCTTTAACAAGGGGTATTTTGTGTCTGAGCAGCATCTAAACATAGGCGTAATCTGGGCAACCAGGATATCTAATAATTAGAGAAAGTATGTATGGATGTCTCTATAAAATGTCTCTATAAAATGAGCAGCAGAGAAGAATATGTTCTGTAGTTTCCATCTCTCCAGAATCACAGGGGCAGAGACGTTCAGCCCCTCTCCCTTTCTCCTCTCTCTCTCTCTCCCTCCATATCCCTTTTTCCCTCTCTTCCCCTCTCCCTCTCCTCTACCCCCCCCCCTCTCCTGGCAATAAGTCCCTAAGGGGTTTCCAGTCAATGGTAAATTTAGTTACTGATCTTTCTCCAATCAGCCAAGTTAATTCTGTCATCTCCTAGTTCTGTCATCTTCATCAACCATTTCTCCATTGTGGATATTTCAGAGCCTTTCCATTTCTATTCATATAATAGTCTCACCGCAATAATCATATATAAAAATCATCTTCCATGGCTCTTTTCTAATTGGCAAGCCATTAATCCCACAAGAAAAAATGTCTTTTCAATTAAGTTTTGATCTTTAAAAATGAAAGAAAAAATAGATCCTTTGTGTTGTTCACATTTCCAACATAAATTTGAAGGTTTTTTTATATATTCTGGAACAATTTTTCTAGAGTTGGTATATTGTCTTATAAAAATTCTCTTTCAGATTATATAATAATGTAAATTTCAGTCCTTTTCCCACTGTTCCAACAATACAATGTATCCAAAGTTCTTAGCCCATTTTATCACACAGTCTTTCACTTATTCTTCTGTTTCAAATGTCAATAAAAGTTTATACATTTATCAATTATTTGTTCATCATTTTCACATAGTTCAACATCAAAGTCTGTCTTTGGCAGCTCAGTTACAAATGTCCTATTATCGAGAAAAGATAAAAATGGGGGAAGGGAAGAAAAGGAGAGTGGATAGAAATACAGGACAAGCAAAGAGAGTAAAGAATTTTAAGAGGAAAAAAGAAAAAAAGAGGAGAAAAAAGGGGAAAATAAAAAAGAACTGAAATAAATCACTGGTTGAAATATTAATGAGATTTGAAGTACATAAATATTGAGATACTTTAAAATGAGAAAACATGTTTGAAGGTTATTATGGATGTGTTAATGATATTGTAAAAGTTAATATGAAGAAAAAATGAGGTTTTTTCTTGTTTTTTATTTTCTTTCTTGGATTATGGTTAACAATGTATAAACTGTCATTGAAATGTAAAGATATGATTGATGTTGATGTTAAGTAGAAGATAGAAAAGAATATAATTATTAAATGGGAATATAAGGGTTTAACATAAATGGGAGTAGAAAAATGGGGGGAGGGAAGAGGGATAATTTGATAAAAATTAAAATTGGGGGTGAAGGGTATGACTAGATTTTTAAGAGAAATGCAAATAGGGAAATAAAAATGAGAGAAAATATATTGATGAAATATATCAATATATAAGAAGTGTTGGAAAAGACCTAATTGGATGTGAACATGTACCTGGGTCGATATTTTGTTCAGAAAAGATGTATCGTATGTTGTTGTTTGTGTGTAAAAAAAAAAAAAAACTTTACAAAACCCCCACAAATGTCCTATTATCTACCTTAAATTTTTAGCTTAACCATCATACAAAAATCATTGAAAACTAAAATATCTGCAGCCAGTTGCTCTCTCGAATTCATCTTATATTCTCCATGTTTCTATTCTAACCACTCTGGATAAGTTAGCCATTTTCTTGATCTATTGTTTCTTTGAAAACCATATAGTATTACTTACATTTCTTGAGTTCCTAAAAATGAATTTTCCAGACTTCCTCATCCAGATTTCTTCAGAATTGACAGATGGGCAGAGAAAAATGAAGATTCATTTTAAAGATGAAAGATCAGAGTATGCTACAGAATTTCAGTAAGCTCTACCTGGTGGTGTGATAATTTTTTGATTTGTGGCCACAAACTTTACATTAGAAAATACAATTTGAAAGCTTTGTGATTGTTGACAGTCTTAAGATTTGCAGCAATGACTTCAGTGGAACTGTCAGTTAAAAACTGATATATTGGATGTACAAATTTGCTGTTTGCTTCATGAAATTTAAATCAAGATTCCTGTAGTATTGACAAATGAAAGCTCCATCTCATATATCTAGTTGCTGTGATGTATTATTTCAGAACAAATGTAGTAGATTCTGTACTTGAATATTTTCACTTTTAAAAGTGAATCTTTTCACTTTTTAAAGTGACAATGGAGACAGAAAATTCTGAAAATATTTTTTTTCCCTGATTTTGAAATTATAGATCTTTTATGTAGTAACCACTGAAACATTTTCCCTGCTATCAGTCTTAAGTAGTATATTTCTCTTTGTTTGGAGCAACAGGTTACTCATTCTAATTTTTAGCTCTAAAATTGTATTTAATTTTGTGATATAATATTTAGATTTAAATTATAAAATCCTGAATTCCAGCCCCTGTTTAGTTAAGTTATTCAGCATGATCTATAGGCATTCTCAGCTTTACCTATTTTAATATTGCAATAATAAGTAAATCTAACACAGAGGTCTCCAACCTTGGTCCCTTTAAGACTTGTGGACTTCAACTCCCAGAGCTTTGCTGGCTGAGGGACTCTGGGAGTTGAAGTCCACAAGTCTTAAAGGGACCAAGGTTGGAGACCTCTGATCTAACACACAGTTACTTCTTTTCTATGTGGTTTATTGAAAAACAACAACAACCTTGTCTTAGTGGCTTGGCCTTGAATGGATATGAGCTTGCCAGAAACTGACACAGGTGGTAGGGTGAATGAATGTGTGTTTCAAATGAGAACCACTTTACACTTCCTGACCCATTTAGGGATTTGTGCAGCATAAACTAATTGCAATTTAGAATACACACTTTCATTTGGGTCTTCTCAAATTATCCAACTATTTGCCTAGTCCATGCTGTTCCTTCGGGTATAACTAAAGGTTCTGGTTTTGTGTGTTAACTAGGATTGGGTGAATATAAACCAGAGGATAAGGTATCAATGACTGTTTACTAATAAAATCTAAGACCCAGCACCTATGAGACAGATTTACAGGGATATAAAACAAACAAAGTTTGAGAGGTTCTCAGGAACGTATCCAATCCACATTAAATTATGGAGAGAGATGTTTTATAGGCTTAGCATCCTGAACTAGGAGAGTCTATATTTATTCATTATGTTTTGGATAGGACTAGCCTCATACCATTGCAGGTTGTTCCATCATAAATTTGGGTGTGTAAAATCAATAAAGTTGTGCCCCTGATTTATCTTTAACTCACAGTTTTGAGTTTAAATTGAGGAGTGGGTTAACTCCTCTTGCAGTGTCCTGAGTTTTGAGAAATAAACTAAGAAAAATTGAATGAATAAAATAAGCGAAATCTCAAACTGTTGTGACCCAGGCCCAAGTAGATAGCAGGAAACTCAGTCAGTGAAAAAGCAAACAAACTTTATTCAAACAGCTGAGAATTACTTCATTCCAAGCATAGTTCAATTAAATTAAAGCATATTCCTCCCAACAGAAATTCCTCAGTCCTATAGCAAACCTTGGTCCAATTAGGCAAACTGGCAAAGGCCTTTCTTGGCAAAAGTTCAGAAGTCACCGATACAAACATAAATGCAAGACGTAGACAAAGAAGAAGATGAAGCTACCAATGTTGTTTTCTGGCAAAGCCGAAACCCCGTTACTGGTCTGTTTTAAGCCTTATGGGAGAGGCCAATCATCTCTTGACCCTACTCCTACCCTACTCTTTGCTTGAGCTGCTCTTGCCTTCTGGCAGCTCTTCTCATGCATGCATTAGGAACAGGCTCCTCCTGTTCCTCTGCCTCACTACTATCAGTCTCTGGAGGCTCTGGAGTCTGCACCTCACTCCCCGATGGTCCTGACCTCACCTCAGCCTCATCGCTGTCCGACTCCATTGCCAGCTCTGCAGGCTGCTGGCAGACCACAACATAAAGTATCTAGATCAGTAGCTGTCAAGCTCTGGGCCCATGGGCCGGATGCATCATGCGCTGGCCCCGCCTGGTTTAGCAAAGAGGAAAAAAGGATTGATACATCATGTGACACCACATCAGTTTGACACCCCTGATCTAGATGAAAAAAAGCCTGTGTCTGCTTAAAAAGCTGGTTTGATACTCCCTTTTAGGTTCTGAAATTTCTGAAGGGGTTGTGTTTTTTAAATTACACATTTGACAGCAATACAAATAACATGACTGAGTGGGAATTAAAGAGTCACCTCTGTTTGAACTGGCTGACAGAGACCAACAGAGCTCTGAGCTACCTGATGCTTCTTCTCTTACCATCCTATGACCACTAGAGACCTTTTTAAGATGAATGACAATTAGTTTAGGATGTGCTGTGGGCGATGCTATGAATCATCGGGCATATGAGCTGACAGGCATCTGCAACTCATCATCTCAGTTTTAGACCTACCATCTGTGTGATTTTCCTCAAAGATTTCTGTCAACTTTATAACCAGCAGCAAATTTCTGCCTTGGAAACTAACATACGAGAAAAGGATGCAATGAAAATGCAGCAGAATTACAAATCTGGAGTGTAAATTTATAGGGTTCTAAATATGATTATTTCTTCACAGGAGATTCAAGGTATATTTATTAGCCAAATTTCCAGATTATTTTAATTTATAAAGTAATTCTTCCTTCTTATATGGTTTTAACCCATGTAATTCAAAAATTAGGACAGCAATAGCAATAGTACTTTGACTTATATACCGCTTCACAGTGCTTTATAGACCTCTCTACGCAGTTTATAGAGTCAGCATATTTCCCCCAACAATTTAGGTCCACATTGTATTGACCTCGGAAGGATGGAAGGCTGAGTCAACCTGAGCCTGGTGAGATTTGAACTGCCAAATTGCAGTCAGCTGGCAGTCAGCAGAAGTAGCCTGCAGTATTGCACTCTAACGACTGTGCCACCGTGGCTCTTAAAATAGTCCTAATAATACAAAGCTATCTAGGGAAGTTAGAATTGCTCCAATGTTTGCCAACATTCCAGTAGGATACATCACATCAATTGTTTTATTCTTTATTTCATTTACATTATTTATAATAGCAAAGAATGCAAGTTATACTAGGACATTATGTGTATCGTTTCCTCAATTAAACCATATCAAAGGAAATTCAGACACTTTTTATTTCACATCGTAATTTTTAAGAAAACCCTACATGCCCCTTGTCATCCATAAAATTTCACCTGAATCGAAATTTAGAGAAAATGAGGACACTTCTCCTAAAATAATCCTAAAGGAAAAAATCTCGATGGCATGAGAGAAATCTCTGAGAAACATTTTTATTTATTTGTTTATTAAATAACTTTGTACACCACCCAACTCCTGATGACTCTGTGTGGATCACAAATAAAAGCATAATAAAATAAAACAACCTCATCCTCACAAAATATTTTCTACATCCTTAGGCAATCCAGACTATTGTTGCATAGCAAGCAGCAGAACAGGTAGACATAGTAGAACATGACAGGAAGGATACCCATCCAACCACCCCCTTCTTGTCATCACTCACCCTAGTAGAATTTATTGTACATCTTATTCTGAGAAGTGCATCTGCAAATGACCTCCGATAAAACAGCTGTGCTGAGCAGTTTAAACCACTATGTGTGGAGTTACCACTGTAATTTAAATTTCTCCAGAGAGCACTTTACTGCAGGATGTTTGCTAGCAAGCAAAAGGAATTTTCTGCAGTAAATTATGTAATAAATGATGTAAGTGTCCCTGTGAAGGCAGGCCACTGAGATGTTAATTAAAGTACCACAATAGTGGAATCTTTTGAATGCCACGTCAACATATATCTCAAAGACTCTGCTTCTGAGACAGTGCTTATGATAGACTGTGCTTCGACCTTTGAATAAGAATCAAAAAAAGCAACTGATCCAGAACCTGATAAACTTGGACCTTCTGAAATAGCATAGTGGCCATGTATTAATTGCTAGACAGAATTTCAGCAAAATGGAAATAAACTGCACTGTAAATTGAAATATAAAATCCTCCCATCGCACACTGTGCAGAGGCTACCATATGAGGACAAAGCATACATTGAAAAGATCTATTGGAGGCGAGAGATATGTCCAGTGGTGGGATTCAAGTAATTTAACAACCGGTTCTCTGCCCTAATGATTTTTTCCAACAACCAGTTTGCCAAACTGCTCAGAAAGTTAACAACCGGTTCTCCCGAAGTAGTGCGAACTGGCTGAATACCACCACTGTATGTCTAATGTAATCTACTGGATCCCCTGCATGGATTGCCCCTGTGATTATGTAGGATAGACAGGGAGGAGCTAACCACCAGATTTCAAGAAAACAAGCTAGCAGTCAGTTGAGGAGACCTGAAATCATTGGTAGCCTCACATTGCGATGAACAAGGACATACATTCAATTTCATAGCTACTGAGATTGTTGGTCATGCAGGTACAAAGATAGCCAGAGAAATAATTGAAGCCTGGGAAATGGATCTTTGTCAGTCACAGGAATGCTCATTTACCACTAGCTTATCAAGTACTTAGGAACAGAGGGATTGGCAGCACAAGAAAACAAAAGCCAATCACTAGCCAATCAACCAATAGGAAGGAGCCACATAAATATCACTCACAGAATAATCCAAAGAGAAACATTCTAGTAGAGAGAAGTTCCCTGAAGATAGGTTCCAGCACAAGTCCAAAAACTCAAAAGAGTAAACCTCTGGTCCCCGTGATTAACACGGATTTGATCTTGAAATATAAAACTTTATTTCCCTATACATGTTTGCAAAATGAAATGAGTGAGTGAGTGAGTAGATTAGTCTATCAGTACTGGATTGCCCCATTAGCATAAGCAATAGAGAAAAATATGGCAGGAAAAATGAAGATGGAAATATAGTGCTTGTCAAAAAACAAAAAAAAATCTTTGCACTAAGGAAATAAGATCACTTCTGATCACAATACAAAGCTATTGTGTTGCTGTGTTAGACTGTGCTGATGTAGAATAGAATAGAATAGAATAGAATTCTTTATTGGCCAAGTGTGATTGGACACACAAGGAATTTGTCTTGGTGCATATGCTCTCAGTATACATAAACGAAAAAATACATTCATCAAGAATCATAGGTACAACACTTAATGATAGTCATAGGGTACAAATAAGCAATCAAATCATATTAGGAAACAGTCAATATAAATCGTAAGGATACCAGCAAAACGGTTATAGTCATGCAGTCATAAGTGGGAGGAGATGGGTGATAGGAACAATTGCAAGATTAATAGTAGTGCAGACTTAGTAAATAGTTTGACAGTGTTGAGGGAAATATTTGTTTAGTAGAGTGATGACATTCGGGAAGAAACTGTTCTTGTGTATAGTTGTTCTGATGTGCTCTATTGTGTCATTTTGAGGGTAGGAGTTGAAACAGTTTATGTCCACAATGCAAGGGGTCTGTAAATATTTTCACAGCCCTCTTTTTGACTCATGCAGTATAAAATATGTAGGAAAGACTGAGCAAAAATTAAGTCTATATTAAAGCCTCCGGGGCTTCACAACATTTGGTTAATATAGTTCAGGAAGAGGATTTGCCACAGGGATCAAAGGATAATGACAAAGGACAATGGCAGTTAGAAGGAAAGGATTCAATTAAAATAAGTTACATAGAAGGAGAATTGTATGTCTGGTGTATGTGTAAAGAAAGAGAGAGAACAAGAAAGTGAGAGAAAATGTTTACAATGGATTCAATTCCCACAGTAGTTATTTAAAGATAATATTTAAAAAAAAGTTTGAAAATGTGATTTTGTTTTGCTGTTCATGAGGCAAGTATAAAAATTGTGCCCTCATAGTGGGTTTGATGTACATGAACTGAAATTAGCCTATATGTCTGGCTTTATAACATTCCAATATTAACATGACTAATATACAATTTCTGACTGTTTATTTGCCATTCCATAAATGCAGAACTATAAATAATGTTCATCAAGCACCAGTAAAAAGAACAGAAACTAGGAGAGAACAGAAGACCTTCAAAAATAGCAAACAAAAATTAAACAAAGTAGCATGAATAGCTGGAGGTAGGAATATAATCAATATTTAAGGCCTTAACATCTTCCTAAATTTAGGAAACTATGAACTTAACCCTATGATAAGCATGGAAAATCAAAGAGTAAGTGAAAGTTTTTGATATAGTGATTTTTTTGGTTATTTTGTATTCTTCCAGACTAGACACCATATTTCAAAAATGAGACAAACAGATCTCAGTTAAAACATGTTTGGTTAATACATTTTACAATACTACTTTTACAACTCCATAAAAGAAATATTACCGGTCTGTTGCCCTGTACATTTTTTTCAAGTTTTCAGCAAATTTTACCCAGTGTCAAAAGAAGAAATGCCTTGTTACAGCCTTAAAAGCAATTGTATCATCAAATTGCCTTTGTTTTTACTCAAACCTCAGTGTTTATATTTTATAAACACTTTTATATTTTATACATAAACAAATCAAAATAATTAACATCACATTAATTCTTTATCACTGAAATTTTATTTCTGTACTGTTGGGCAAGGAGTGGGCGGGGGGGGTTGGTTTAGATATGTTAGCATTGTCATATAATCATTTCCCTGATTAAGTAAGGCAAGAATGCTGTCTTATTTATTACTGCCATTAGTGTCTTAACTGCAGTAGGAAAAAGATGGAGAAAGAGAATATAGATTTGCAGTACAATGCAATTTTGTCCAACTTCACGATGTATCCTTCATGTATTCGTGTCACAAGCAAGAGATACATATTGCTGTCACTAAATATAAGTGAAGCTGAATAAATGGGTTTTAAACTTTAACTGGAAAATATAGTCACACTGCTGCTCCTGACATTCTATGGAAGGACATTGCAAAGACAAGCAGGAACTACTTATGTAGAATTAAACGTGGTTTCTTAAGCTGTTGTTTGGAGTTGTAAGAATCAGAGCATTTATTTTCTCTCTGACTTTAGTATGGCTAAACATTGCTGTGGGCCACAGATACAAGACCCATCAGCTACATGTATTTATTCTGGTATTTCATTATATATGCATAATAAGAGTACCAACATATAATGCAGTAATAATACAATGGATAAATATAGTAGTAACTTCAAGTACAGGTAGGCTTTGACTTACAACAATAATTGGAGGCAGTTGTTAAGTAACTTGCACTTAATTTTACAACCTTAATGCCTGTTAAGTGAATCATTGCTATTAAGTGAACCATGCAGTTGTTAAGTGAATTTGCTTCTCCCCATTGATTTTGCCTCATTGGAATCCAGTTGGGAACATAGCAAATGAGGATCACATGATCCCAGGATGTTGCAATCATCATAAATATATGCCAGTTACCAAGTGCCTGAATTTTGATTACATGACCATGAGAATGTTATGCTGGTTGTTAAGTGTGAGGACCAATTGTAACTCACATTTCTTTTAGTGCTTTTGTAACTTTGAATAGTTGCTAAATGATTGTAAATCAAGGATTATCTCTTGATCCTATTTAACCTGTTGAAAGGGCTTCCTGAAACTCCAAGTATTAGCAAATCTCTAGAAGGCCTGAAAAATTGGGACCTTTCCACTTTCAGGATAGAATACTGCAAAGGAGAAAAA
The DNA here is from genome assembly GCF_028640845.1 of Ahaetulla prasina. Taxonomy (NCBI): domain Eukaryota; kingdom Metazoa; phylum Chordata; class Lepidosauria; order Squamata; family Colubridae; genus Ahaetulla; species Ahaetulla prasina. The sequence goes on along the minus strand of NC_080541.1, from coordinate 90,651,896 downwards.
TTGCCAGTGAGGATCCCTACAGACAAAGAAAGAAACACACATATCATAATACTTTAATATGGCCCAAGGGCTAATCAATAACATAAACTCATATATCATAATAGACTAACAATTATAGAGAAGTGGCACCAATTATAGAGAAGATGAGAGAAGGCCAACTCCACTGGAATGGACATGTCCAAAGAGTAGCACCTTCCACCGTGGCCAAGACTGCCTACCAACTAGAAGTCAATGGCAGGCAACCTCACAGGAGTCGAAAACAGAGATGGCAAGACACCATCAACAAAGGTAGGCAAGCCATGGGCCTGTGCCCTAGAGATAGAATAGAATAGAATAGAATAGAATTTTATTGGCCAAGTGTGATTGGACACACAAGGAATTTGTCTTGGTGCATATGCTCTCAGTGTACATAAAATAAAAGATATGTTCATCAAGGTACAACATTTACAACACAATTGATGATCAATATATCAATATAAATCATAAGGATTGCCAGCAACAAGTTATAGTCATACAGTCATAAGTGGAAAGAGATTGGTGATGGGAACTATGAAACGATTAATAGTAGTGCAGATTCAGTAAATAGTCTGACAGTGTTGAGGGAATTATTTGTTTAGCAGAGTGATGGCCTTCGGGAAAAAACTGTTCTTGTGTCTAGTTGTTCTGGTGTGCAGTGCTCTATAGCGTCGTTTTGAGGTAGGAGTTGAAACAGTTTATGCCCAGGATCGAGGGATCTGCAAATATTTTCACGCCCCTCTTCTTGATTCGTGCAGTATACAGGTCCTCAATGGAAGGCAAGTTGGTAGCAATTATTTTTTCTGCAGTTCTAATTATCCTCTGAAGTCTGTGTTTTTCTTGTTGGGTTGCAGAACCGAACCAGACAGTTATAGAGGTGCAAATGACAGACTCAATAATTCCTCTGTAGAACTGGATCAGCAGCTCCTTGGGCAGTTTGAGCTTACTGAGTTGGCGCAGAAAGAACATTCTTTGTTGTCCTTTTTTAATGATGTTTTTGATGTTAGCTGTCCATTTGAGATCTTGCGATATGATATGATGCAGCTGACCATGCAAAGTGGCATCCAATGATCTGAAAAGCAGACCCTGCACTAGTGGGAATATGCTAGGAAGAAGATGATGATATATCATAATAGACTACCGGTACTTCTATGCCATTATTAGATGTTGAACTGTTTCATTCAGTGTCACTAACTATCCTGATTATCTAGATTTGCAGTTAGAGGCAGAGCTCTCTTTCAGCTATTGTCTGTCCAAGAGTTGATTACAATAAGATCAAGGTGCTAGGAAGAAAGCTATTTCGCTTTCATTTCCAAATGAATGAAAGCTAAAGATATTACAATAACAATGTATTGTAGGAAACAATGTTAGGCATTATAATGAAGGTATTATAGTATCAGTGATTGAGACATTTATATAATACAGCAGTGTTCAAGTATATAAAAAGAAGCTAGAGGAAAGCTGATCAAAGGTTAGTCTCCATGACTCAGAAAGCAGGAGCAGAATAAATACAGGTAGTCCTCGACTTACAACTGCTCGCTTAGTAACCGTTGGACATTACAGCGGCATTGAAAAAAGTGACTTATGAGCATTTTTCACACTTATGACTGTTGTAGCATCCCCATGGTCACATGGTTTACATTCAGATATATTATATCGGTTGTTAGTGGGTAAGGAAAGGGTCCACACGAGCAATGCAGGAACTCAACTGTTTATTAACATCTCAACTAACCGAACAGTGTGAGGAACAGTAGCAACGAAAACCCCTGTGACAGCTCTTATATACTCGCTGCCTCAGGAACTACACCAATGACAGGGCTTTAAACTCCCGCTTTAATCCTAGCGCGTCTAACCCAATCAGGGACTGCCTGGCTGTTGTCAGGGCTTAAGCGGGTCGTAACCGCGAGGACTTTATTGGAGCCAACAGATATAACAAGATACTTGACAACTGACTCACATTTATGACAGTGGCAGTTTCCCAGGGTCATGTGATCCCCTTTTGCAACCTTCTGACAAGCAAAGTCAAAGGAGAAACCAGATTCACTCAACAAACCAGGTTACTAATTTAACAACTGCAGCGATTCACCTAACAAACGTGGCAAGGAAAGGCGTAAAATGAGGCAAAACTCACTCAACAAATTTCTCACTTAGCAACATGAATTGTGGGCTCAGTTGTGCTCGTAAGTTGAGGACTGCCTGAAAATGTTATTTTCAGCTACTAGATTTAATTGAAACATAAGGAAAAACTTCCTTTCAGTAAGATCTGTATAACATTGAAACTCTTTATAGAGGTTTATTGTAGGTTTTCTCTCCCTGGACCATTTTTTGTTTTGGAGGAGTCACCACTCATAAATGGATTAATTGGTGTTCTTGCAGATTGATCTGGGTGCTCCCTTCCAGCTCTACAGTTCTATGATTCTAAGATTCTGTTCCCCTTTTTTCTTTCTTTTGGAAATGCACAAAAAGCAGCCAATAATATTATGACAAAGTACTGAAAAAAATAAAAAAGAACACAATAAAATAGTTCTAATGACTATATAGCTATAAATGATATAGCTAATAAAATAAAAACAACAACAACACCAAGATCAATAGAGAAATGTGAACTGACACAAAACAAATATAAGAGGGATAAAACAAGAAGCTTGCCATTCCTTTGCCACTGATACAGAGTTGTTGTTGTTTTTAGTCTGCATAAATGCCTGGAAATGCTAATGCACATATTCATACTAGTATATTATAGAGGGATATTCATGGAGAATGTTACTTTGGTTGTGGCCCTTATAGGCATGAATTTCACATTTATAATTCAAAACTAGTTAAAATAGTGGAATGTCTTTTTTAAAAAAATGCATTTGATTCTAAGCAGACACTTGCAAAACACATCTATCTCAAGGTTATGGTTTAAACCAGGTTATGGTTTAAAGTTATCTATCCTTCTCCCCTTTTTAGAGCACAATAAATATCAGCTTATGTCATGTATAATTCTGAACTATACTACTAGTATAAACTATGAATGGCTCTGAAATATGCTCGCAAGGGAAATACATTTTATAAAAGAATAATTGTTTTACTAGAAGCAGCCACCTACAGTACTCAGATCATTCCCAACCACTGAATTTCTTTAAGAATAAGTAAGTAAGTAAGTAAGTAAGTAAGTAAGTAAGTAAGTAAGTAAGTACGTATGTACGTACAAAAGCAAGAAAACAAGAAAGCAAGAAACAGACAAAAGAGACAGACAAAAAGAATGAAAGAAAGAAAAGAAAAGAAAGAAGGAAGGAAGGAAGGAAGGAAGGAAGGAAAGAAAGAAAGAAAGAAAGAAAGAAAGAAAGAAAGAAAGAAAGAAAGAGAAGAAAAGGAAAGGAAAGGAAAGGAAAGGAAAGGAAAGGAAAGGAAAGGAAAGGAAAGGAAAGGAAAGGAAAGGAAAGGAATATTTAAGTGGAAAAAACCAGACTCAGCATTGGTGGATTAGTTACTGGGTAACTAGTTTACAATTGTGTAAATTCACCAGGAGTGAAATGAGATAGTCTGAATTCTACTTACTGGTTCCTACTGAAAAAGAGATAGTGTTTTCGTATGTGCAATGTTGCATTATTATACATGCATTTTTCTTTCATATTCAAGCAATTTGACAGTCATTTATACCACTGACATTTATACTGTGACTAATGACTTCACAGGGACTATTGTGAATTTGCTCCAGTATAGCTTAAAGCAAAAAGAAATTAAATTATTTTACAGTGGAAATCATTCTGGGCAAAATGCTGTACATATTGAATAGGGAATGCATAATACAACAAGTTCCACTCATCTGGTTATGTCAACTACTACTGGATTAAGGCATCAGTGGCTTGGAAAATTTAACCATTAGAAGTCAATTTCACTGCTGAAGGTTGTAAAAAAACATTCATTTCTATTAATATTAAGCAGAAAGATATGAGAGATATTTCATCATGTGTCAGGAAATACAGGGAGAAGATTTATTTCATTTCAGTGAGATCTCCAAATGAACATTTATCATTCAGTTTTTGCATCTGTTGGTTCTATTATTAACTTTGAAAGTGCTGCAAACTGATTGTAATTTTCCATATAGAAAAAAATGGATTTCCGGTATTAAAAACTCGACCTCCTATAAACAATGCAGGACTTCTGATTCTGCCTCATTACTACACTAACATTTATACTTGCAGATTACCATAATAGTGAGCCTGGTTCACATTTCTATATTTAGGATTTTTTACATCTATGATGCTATCATCAGAGATCTAATTCCTGACAAAACTTTCCTGTAAGTTTGAAACATTTTGCAGTAACTTTCTTTTACATATTGAACTGGCACTAGACAATTCCAATTGCTATATAGATAAAATATAAAAAGGTAAGGTTCCCCTCGCACATATGTGCTAGTCGTTCTTGACTCTAGGGGGTGGTACTCATCTCCGTTTCAAAGCTGAAGAGCCAACGCTGTCCGAAGACGTCTCCGTGGTCATGTGGCCGGCATGACTAAGTGCCAAAGGCGCACAGAACGCTGTTACCTTCCGACCAAGGTGGTCCCTATTTTTCTACTTGCATTTTTTACGTGCTTTTGAACTGCTAGGTTGGCAGAAGATAAAATAAAGCTTAGTTATATTGAAGAATCCATGTGTACACGTGAATGCATGCAAATGACTGTAGCATATAGATACTTTTAAAGACCATGTAAACATTCAGTTCCAATAAGCAGAAATCCTTAGAGATTCAGGATAGTAAAAGCAGTAAGTGGATATTACTCAGTTCTCTTTTATTCTTACCCCACACTCAATATTATAAGTTCTGAATTTGTGTGTAAGGTCCTTAATTGACTAAATGTGGCTGAACCTTAAGATTGTCAAGACAGAAATATATTAACTAAGATACAGACTGACCTTGACATCAATGTAAATCTGTTTTAGATGGCAATTCATTTCCATTTAAGAGTTAAGTCTGCAGTTTGGGAATTGTCTTCCTATTGTTCCATTAGGATAAGATGCCTACAGCAATGACCAATGTAATTATTTCCTATTTTATGCTAATATATTGGATGATGTGTTAAGTTCTGGAAGTAACGAGGCTGGAGACCAGGGTAGTGACAACAGCTCTTTAATATAGGGTGAACCCAGCGACAGGCTGGGGGAAAAACCTCTCCTTTTATACAGTTCTGCTGGAGGCTTCATCCAATCAGCAACGTGCTGATTTCCCGCTCAAATATTTAAAGGTACAAACATGAATACATAACACTCCTCCCCTCCCAGAAAACACTTTGCCTCTATTTACATTTTATTTACATGTCCTTATTCGACGTAGTCACGCAAATAACCTGGGCGTCTCCTAGTTCTTTCAGACCTGCGCGGTTCAGTTCTGGGTGGTGTTTTGAGCTGGTCGGAGGGGCTGTTTTCTCCTCCCAGCTCTTTCTCTAGGCCAACGGGCCCTGGATTATTTGCAGACTCTTTTTCTTGGCCATCCGGCCTTGGATTACTTTTGTGATTTTCCTGCCGATTCCCTCGGGAACCTGATGGCGTCGCTGGACCTCCGGGACCTCAGCTAAGTCTTGCGCCTCCCGGGTCATTGTCAGCTGTGGGTTCAAATAAGGATTGGTCATGATCTGTCTCGTTTGGTTCGGTTTGATCAGTTATTCGTTTCCTTATCTGATCTATGTGGCGCCTCCACACTCGGTTGTCTTGTAGCTCTACCAAATACGATTTTGGGCGGTTGTCTTTATGATTTGTCCTGCGAGCCAACTAGGGCCGTCCCCATAGTTTCGGGCCCACACCGGTCGCCTATGCCCATTTCCTTGTTTTTCTAGTTCCCCTTGTAACCCTCTGGTGTGTAATGGGATTCAAGCGGTCAAGTGGGCACGGAGTTTCCGTCCCATCAACAATTCGGCTGGGCTTCTGCCTGTAGCCGTGCTTGGGGTTCTGTGCTGAACGGCCAGAAAGAAATCTATCTTTGTTTGCCAGTCCCCTGGCTTGAGCCTGGACAATGCCTCCTTAGCGCTCCGGACGGAACGCTCTGCAAGGCCATTCGACGCAGGGTGGAAAGGCGCAGAGAGGGCATGTCGGATGCCCTCCTCTGCCAGGTATTCTTCAAACTGGGCTGCCGTGGTGCGGCCCATTGTCGGACACCAGAGTGTCCGGCAACCCGTGAGTTGCGAATAGGTGGCGCAGGGCTGCGATTACTGCTTCGGCCGTAGTGGATTTCATGAGTATGATCTCCAACCATTTGGAGAATGCATCCACAACCACTAGGAACGTTTGGCCGTGGAAAGGGCCAGCAAAATCAATGTGGATTCTTGACCAGGGCCCTTGGGGCTTTTCCCATTCCCTGACTGGGGCCGTTGGGGGTAGAGGTCTGGACTCTTGGCAAGCCTGGCATTTTTAACCCCTGACACAATGGCTAGTGCTTCTTTATCTAATTGGCTGTAGTTTCTCTCTGGGAGGACATCGTTCTAGAGTAAAAGCTATAGGGGCTTCTGTGCCGTTTGAAGTCTATGGCTGAGTACAGCCCCACCCCATAAGGGGAGGCATGAAACCAGCACTAGGGGTAATGAGTTGTGATATTGGATGAGCAGGCTATCACTTGAGAGCAGGTTCTTTACTGCTTCAAAAGCCCTATTTTCCGACTTTCCCCAAGACCAAACAGTATTTTTCCTAAGAGCCTATGCAGCGGTTCATAGCAGTTGCTTTGTTCTTTAAAAGACCGCGTAAAATTCACCAACCCCAGGAATGCCTGCAGCTCTGCTTTGTTTTTGGGCGCTGGAGCCTTCTAATTGCCTTGACCTTGCTCTCAGTAGGGTGAATTCCTTTCTTGTCTATCCGGTAGCCCAAGAAATCGACGGATTCGACCCCTATCTGGCATTTGTTTGCCTTGACTTTTAATCCGGCTGTCCGGAAAATGCCCAAAACCTTTCTTAACCGCTCCCCCAATTCCTCCATGTTTTCCCCTGAAATTAGGACATCATCGAAGTAGGGAACTACCCCTGGGAGCCCCTGCAGTAGTCGTTCCATTAGGTTTTGGAACAGCCCTGGTGCCACACTGACCCCAAATTGCAATCGGTGCACTTGAAGGCCCCCTGTGCGTTACAATCGTTTGGGCTTCTGTGCGGGCGTCTACGGGCAGTTGTTGGTAGGCTTGGGCCAAGTCTAACTTTGCAAAGACTTGCCCTTGCCCCAAAGAGTGCAATAAGTGTTGCACCACGGAACCGGTAAGCGCTTTTCTGTAAGGCTTTGTTAAGCGTCGCCTTGTAGTCAGCGCAAATTCTAATTGACCCGTCCGGCTTTATTGGGGTGACGATTGGCGTCTCCCACTTTGCGTGATCGACTGGCACCAAAATCCCCTGATTAATGAGCTTATCCAGCTCCTTATCGATTTTGGTTTTAGGGCAAAGGACTCTCCTCGCCTAAAGCCTAATGGGGGCTACCTGGGGGTCTAAGTGGAAGGAAATAGGGGACCCCTTGTACTTGCCCAGGCAGTCCTAGAAGACATCTTCCAACTCGTTAAAGAGAATGTCTTTCAGGTTACAGTCACTTGTAGATGCCAGTCACTCCCATGCCCAGGGCACGAAACCAGTCTAGTCCCAACAGACTGGGCAGGGTCCTTCGACGATCGTGATGGGCAGGGTCTTCTTGTGTGGACCGTACTCGACTCGGACGGAGGTGGTCCTCGAACAGGGATGCGATTCCCTTGGTAGTCGTGGACTCGTAGCCGTTGTGCTTGCAGGTGGCGCTCATGACGGACGGCAGTGACTTCGCCAAAGTGTCCCAGGACATGATGGTGATCGCTGACCCGTGTCTACTTCGAGCCGGCACCGTACTCCCTCTATTTTGGTTTGGTGAAGATCTTCTTCTCCACTCGAGGCGCGCCTATGACCACAGTTGTTTGGTTGAATCCGCGCCTTTTTGTTTGAGCCAATCGTGGGTCGCCTTGCCGATTCCGCCTGATTGGCCGATTTGAATTTTCGCGGAAGGTTGGGCCGCCGACAAACTTGAGCTAGGTGCCCTTTCTTCCCACACCGCATGTCGCGTCCTTAAACTTGCAGCGTTGCGCTGGTGTTGACCACCGCAGCTTCCGCATTCGTCTCTGTCCCTTTGTCGCTTTCTCGGTTCGGCAGACCCTTCCTCATCTTCACCGCCGGATTCGGTCTGAACCTCCTCCTGGTGCACCGGGTTGCTTTGCGCCGCCTTTGGTGGGACAGGCTTCTGCAGTGTCTCCGCCGCTTGGTGGACATTTCATGTGCTCTGGCTTCGCCCAGAGCGTGGCCAGCGTTAGGTTGCTCTTTGCTAGCAGCCGCCGCAAACGGATGTCTTTGACGCCGGATGAGTTGCTCGAGGAGCACCTCGCCCAGGTCACGGTATCCGCAGTCCTTGACGCTTAGGCGGCCATGTAGTCACCGATGGTTTCGCCTCCATCTGCCTTCGCCTCCGAATTCAAACCGCCGCACGATTTGGACGGCGCAGCGGTGGTTTTTAGTAAAGTCTGTAGAGTTGGCCATGACACCGACTGCAACGGCGTTGGCTCTGCCAGGGCTTCCGCGATATCGATGACCTCCGACCACAGTGGCTTAAAAATAAGCCCTTTTCCGGTTATCTGGAACTCCTTGCAGTTCGTTGGCTTCTAGAAAGCTTTCGAAACGGGTCATATATGTTCCCCATTTCTCTTTAGCCGGGTCAAACGGTGCGGGCGGAGTGTAACTGGCCATCTCCGCTTTTCTGCCCTGAGTTTGCTGGGTTCGGGTCTATCGTGCTTCAGCTCGGTTCTGGTTCTCCTTAGCCTCGAGATCCCACCTTCGTCGCCAATGTTAAGTTCTGGAAGTAACGAGGCTGGAGACCAGGGTAGTGACAACAGCTCTTTAATATAGGGTGAACCCAGCGACAGGCTGGGGGAAAAACCTCTCCTTTTATACAGTTCTGCTGGAGGCTTCATCCAATCAGCAACGTGCTGATTTCCCGCTCAAATATTTAAAGGTACAAACATGAATACATAACATGATGCTTTTCTCCATCTTGCAAACTTCAATCCAATAAAAATGTGGAATGTATTTTTTAAATACCATAAATACTTGACTAATGTTAATTTTTAGTAACCATTTGAATGTAATAGTTCAGTATTTCCCAGCCTTAGCAACTCCAGATGTTTGGATTCAGTTGTCATAATTCTCTTTTTTTTTTAAATTTATTTTTATAAATTTTTAATGTTACAAACAAAAAAAGAAAATACATTTTCCACCCTTGTGCTATACATAAAAAAAAAAAAGGAAGATTTGGGTCTTCGGATATATCCTCATGATTGCCAAAATCCACGTTCTCGAGGTACAGGTACCGAAGCGTCCAATGTTCCAAGCGCATAGTCCACAAATGGTTTCCAAGTCTTCCAGAAAATATCTTCTTTATACACACCACTTCTAATTTTAATATCACATGTCATTTTATCATTTAAAGCTAATTTCCACATTTCAGAATTCCACTCTTCTATTCTAAAAATCACATCTAGTTTCCAATATCTAGCTATTATAATTCTACCTATTATAATCATAATTCTAATCAATTCTTTTTCATATTTTGTTAATTCTATTTCCTTAATTACCAACAATAATATAGTTTCCACTCTCAATGTTATTACTTTCCCCATCATTTCAAATATCATTTTCTCCAATTGTTGCCAAAACTTTTTAACCTTATCACATTTATACCACATATGTTCATAAGTCCCCAATTCCATCTCACATCTCCAACATTTTTACTAATTTTTTATCCATTTGTGACAATCTTACTGAGTCAAATACCATTTCAAACAACTTTATAATTGTGCTCTTTAATCCTTATAGATAAAGTTCTCATAATTCTACTATTCCAATTCACATTCCAATCTGACTCTGGTATTTCAATATTAAGATCTTTTTCCCAATTTGTCCTCATCACTCTTTGTAATTTTCATCAGAATTTATAATCTTATAAACCCTACTAACGAGTCCCTTTAGCCCAATTTCATCTTTCATAATCCGAGATACTAAATATTCAAATTCAGTTTCACATCTATTTATCCAATAATTTTCCCTTAATTTTTTTGTCCATTTTTCTATCTGTATTTTTTCAAACCAACTTAACCCTAATTTTCAATAATTTCTTTATTCCTCCTTTCATTTCCATAACTTTTATCCAATCTCTAATAATTTCTATATTTTCATCTTTAATCACTTCATTCGTCTTATATTATTTTTAATCGGCCAATTTCAATTGTCTCTCCAAAAGATTATATCCGAATTAAAATTTTAACAAATTTATTCCACATTTTTACTTAATCCCTTTAACCAATAACTTCTAATTACACATTTAGAGTTTGCTTTATCTAAAACCACCTTGATCCAAATTCTCTATATCCCTTAACTCTAAGTCTCTCCAATGATTATCTTCACCTTTAAGTATTTTTACCACTATCCGGATACCATATGCACAGTAATAATTAAATAATTTGGGATTCCTAATCCACCTTCCTTTTGATTTTGATACCACATTTTCTTCACTAATCTAGGTCTTTTCCACCATTGCAAAATTTATCCAGTTTTTCTGATATCCTTCAATATCTTTCTCTGTCAAATTTAACGGTAGCATCTCGAATAAAAAGTTGAACTTGGGCAGCAACATCATCTTACATTGCAATTCTACCAAACCAAGACAACTTTAACATTTTATATTTATCTATCTTCTTCTCAATTTCGTTAATCACCACATCATAATTAAGTTTTTCAATTCTTTAACCTTGAGTGAGAGCACTATACCCAAATATTTCAATGTGTTTTAATCCTTATCCCAAATTGCTCTTGCATATTCTCAGCTCATTACCATTACTATCCATCAATAATTCTGATTTTGACCAATTTACTTTCAGACCTGTCATTTCATCAAATTCTATCAAATGCTTATATATCTTTTCAGGTCTTTCTCTACATTTTCAAAATAATTAAAGTATCATCCGCATACAAATTTATCTTATACCCTTATATCCTTCTAATTCTTCATCTTTTCTATCATTCTTGTCAATTTCCATAGCCAATAAAATTAATGTTGGGGACAAGGGACATCCTTGTCTCGTACCTGCTTCTAATTTTATCTCTTCAGTTAATCTTCCATTCACCTTCACTCTTGCACTGCTTTTCTGATACAATTTTGAAATAACATGTATAAACTTGTTACCAAAGCCTAAAGCCTCCACAATTACTTTAATAGCTTCCCATTGTACGGAATCAAAAGCTTTAAAAATATCCAATGATACTATACCAATTTTATCACCATTATATTCAGCTACATCTATAATATTTAATACTCTTCTAACAATATCACTCATGTATCTGCCCTTCACGAAACCTACTTGGTTGTAACTTATATATCTATCTATAAATCTATTTAATCTATTACTTATAATAGCAGTAAATATCTTTGCATCCTGATTAATTAAAGAAATGGGCCGATAGGACTCAATCCTTTCTAAATCTTTATCTGGCTTAGGAATTAGGGATATCACCGTTCTATTCCATGACGAAGGTACTTCTCCACCATGTAATATTCCATTAAATAATTTTTGCAATCTTGGTATTATTAATTCTTTAAATTCTTTATAAAACTCAACAGGTAATCCATCCTCACCTGGAGCTTTCCCTAATTTTAATTTTTGTATTATTCCATTAATCTCATCTTGTGTTATATCTTCTTCCATCAATTCCTATATGTTTGATCAATTTTCACCACATATTTTTCTAAATAACTTTGCAATTTTCCCCGATTAACTGGTTTCTTTGAATATAGATTCTGAAAAAAATTTCTAACCACATTTCTCTAATTTTTTATAACATCTTATACCTCTATCATCTATCAAAGCTCCAATTTCTCTCTTCTCTTTTATTTTTCGCCATCTTTGCCAATAATTTAGAATTTCTGTTACTAAATTCAAAAAAATTCCTATTTAAATATCTCAAATTTCTTTTTACCAACTCTGTATCTTCTTCTATCATTTTATTTCTTAACATATTAAGCTCCTGAAGAATTTTTTTTCTTTAATAATCAAAAATTGATTTTCCAATTCTTTAATCTGATTTTTATCTCTTTCCATTTTAATTTTATAATTGTTATATTTCCTACTTGATAATTTAATACTCTCCCCTCTAAACACCGCTTTCATCGCATCCCAAACAATTTCAAATTTAACCTCCCCGTTATCATTTAATCTCCAACTTTCCTCCAATTTTTTAAGTATCCATTTTTTATCCTTTTCATTTTTATACAGTTTCTCCTCATATCTCCAATAACTTCTTTTTTTCTCAAAATTAAAATCTAAATCCACCATAACTTCTGGATGATCAGAATCTTTAAAATTCCACATCTACCTTATCCACATTATTCAACAAATCTTTAGAAAGAAAATATAATCAATTCTAGAATATGTATTATATATCTTAGAGAAAAAGTATATACTCTCAATTCCTTTAACCTCTCTCCACATCCACCACGCCGTTTCGAAGCATCCACGTATTTAAAATCCCCATTTTATTTGCTCCTCCACAACGAGTGGGGTTAGTACTATCTATTTTATCTCTGATTAAATTAAAATCCCCAGCCACAATTACTTTCCCTACACTTTCATTCTCCAAAATTTTTGTTATTTTTTCAAGAAATTCTCTTTGTTTCTCATTCGGTAAATATAAATTAACAAGTGTCACTTTTTCCTCATTAAGATTTCCCACAATTATTACATATCTTCCATCCTCATCCAAAATTACCTGATGTTTTTCAAAATACACCCTATCTGATATCAATGTTGCAACTCCTCTGGCTTTTGAAGTTCCAAATGCTTTTTCATATATTTGCATACCTTTTATATACATTCTATTTGAATCTTCAGATTTCTGATGGGTTTCTTGTAAAAATAAAATATCTGGTAAATCTCTTTTAATCTTAAATTCCAATCTTCTTCTTTTAATCTGATTCCCTGTACCCTTCACATTCCATGACATTATTTTTATGACTCCCATTTAAACTGTAAATTTTTCAATCCTATCCCCGCCTCTTCCTTTCTGTGCCCAAAACCCAACATTAAACTCCCATATAACCAACATTTAGCATAAAGAAAACAATAAAAAAAACAGAAAAAGACAGAAAACAAAACAAACAATAGAAAACAAACAATCTTCTTCCCCCACATCCTCGTCGGTTTCGCCTCCATAAAGAGAATGGGGGAGAGGGGACGTGCCAATGTCCGGGTCACTTCTTTCGGGCTATCTATTTAAATTCGTCACTCAAGAAAAAAGAAAGTGATGGCTCTCTCCCGCATTCGGCTTCGCATTTTCCAAGACTCTTATCTGCTTCTTCTCCTGCTGTATCCTCACGACTTTTCTTCTGTTCAACCAACACAGGTGATATTTCTTTCTTCTTTAACCCTTTAGGGTCTTGCCCCCCAATAGCCCCTTTTTCTTCTTCTGGGGTTGATGTTTCCACGTGTATTCCACCCATCTGAAGCATTTGATCTTTTATCTCCATTAAATCCTCCTCCTTGATCAGTCCAAGCTCCCGTAAATATAATATTGCATCTATGTCTGGGGTAATTGTACGCATCCTTCCTTTATAAAAAAAACTTCAATTGTTGTGGTGGCCTCCAGTTATATCTAATTCCATTATCTCTCAAAACCTTTGTAATTGGTTTTAAAAAAAATCTCCATGCCCTTTCTTCTCTTGATATATCCGGGAAGACTTGAATAGTCTTCCCTTCAAACTTCAAAGCATCTCCCATCTCTCTCACCTTGGCCATAACTTCCAGCTTATCACCAAGATTTACAAACCTGACAAGCACATTCCTGTTGGAGCCATTTTGCCTTCTATAGCCAATTCTAAAAACACTTGCCAGATATGCTATTGTAAATGTAATTTGCGTGTCAAGATCATTAATCCATTTTAAAACCCGCTGTTTCAAATTATCTACCTTTTCTTCTGGAATCCCGCGGATAACCAAATTATATTTCCTCATCTCTTCTTCCAGGAGACAAATTCTCTTGTCTTGCTGCTCATTTTTGTAAAATATTTCACCAATTTGCCGATCCACTTTTGCCTCATGTACAGGAATCTGCTCAAGTTCATCTTTAATAATTGTCATTTCCACTGTTTGCTTTGCAAAATTTTCATTCATTTCTTGTTTCATTTTTTTCATTTCCAATGTCATTTCCAATGTCATATTATCCATACGCTCCGATAATCCTGCTATTTTTTCCCCAATTTTGTTTAAAGCTGCAACAACTTGCTGCATTTCTGAAGGTTGTTGAGTCATTTTAAAAAGTTTTTAAAAAGTTTTCAAACTAGTATTTCAAACCACTTTTGCAGAGGGTCTTAATGAAGATCAAGGGACAGCAATTTTTTAATTAGAGCCGAAGCGGCTTATTTTGCACTCGAAAGCTTATCTCTCAACAGCTTGTGACTCATAGTCACTCCACAGAAAGCACAGATAACTTCACAGCTTTTAAACAATAATCAGCGCCATTTTTTTTCCACGTCAGCAAAGGAAAAAGAAAGAAAAATTTACTGCTTCATTCCAACTTAAACTTCGGAGAAAAATCCTCTCCTTTATTGTCTGTGATCATAAAAGCACATAAACAAGCTGTTACTTTCCTCTCAGAAAAAATTATCCATCAGAAGACAACGCCCAGTAAAATCCTGCTGCTCCGGTCAAGTTTCCCACACAAAAAATCAATTTAATCTTTAATTAAATTCTTCTCCTTGACAAATTCAGTCTTTAATATTCACACCTTGACCTCAGCAGTAAAGCACAGAACACGATATTTATAATAGGAAAAGCGAAAGACAGCACTTTATTCCAAACTTAATCGTGTCTGCCGGCCAGCTGGTCACCCCCACGCTGTAAAAACTCCATAATTCAAGCAGTTTCAGATGACCTACCGGTTTTAAATTCAGTCTGCTGGGCTGTTAACACTTTCACTTCACGATTTATTAACTTTCATCCGTATCGGTGCATTCCAAACACATAAATCCTCATAAATCTTCATTCATAAGCCTTGTGAAGTGAAGGAAAGGTCCTTACCCCACCACGGTCATGGCCACGCCCTCCTAGTTGTCATAATTCTCTAACCAGCATGGCTTCATAACTGGCTGACCAACCGCACTCAACGTGTAGTCCTCAATGGAACTCCATCGACATGGAGGGAAGTATACAGTACTCTTCAACATCTTCATCATTGACTTGGGCAAGGGGATAGATGGGGAACTCATCAAATTTGCAGATGACACCAAGCTGGCAGGAGTAGCCAACACTCCAGAAGATAGGCAGATGGATTTGAACATTGGATGCTATCTAACAAAATGAAATTCAATGGTGAAAAAAGTAAGGTTCTACATTTAGGCAAGAAAAACAAAATGCACAGGTACAGTATATGTGGTACCTTGCTCAATAGTCATAATTGTGAGTGGGATCTTGGAGTTCTAGTGTATAACTATTTAAATATGAGCCAGCAGTGTGCAGCAGTTGCCAAAAAAGCCAACACAGTCCTAGGCTGCATAAACAGAAGGATAGAATCAAGATCACATGAAGTGTTAATACCATTTTATAATGACTTGGTAAGACGCCACTTGGAATATTGCATTCAGTTTTGGTCACCACGATGTAAAAAAGATGTGGAGACTCTAGAAAGTGTGCAGAAAGAGCAACAAAGATGATTAGGGGACTAGAGGCTAAAACATTTGAAGAATGGTTGAAGGAACTGGGTATGTCTAGTTTAATGAAAAGAAGGACTAGGGGAGACATGATAGCAGTGTTCCAATATCTCAGGGGCTGCCACAAAGAAGAGGGAGTCAAGCTATTCTCCAAAGCATCTGAGGGTAGCAAAAGATACAATGGGTTAAAAATAATCAAGGGGAGAAGCAACTTAGAACTGAGGAGAAATTTCCTGACAATTAGAACAATTAATCATTGGAACAAATTGTCTGTTGTGAATGCTCCAACACTGGAAATTTTTAAGAAGATGTTAGATAATCATTTATCTGAAGTGGTGTCCTGCCTAAGCAGGGGGTTGGACTAGAAGATCTCCAATGTCCCTTCCAACTCTGTTATTCTATTCTATGGCTATTGCTGAGAGTTCTGGGACTTGAAATCCACAAATCTGGAAGCTGCTAATATTGGAAAACACTGCAAAAGTCAAATGCTAACTAATCTGAACTAAGATACTACAGTTTTTGAAGGAGAGATATAAACCTAATATGTTTACTCAGAAGTAAATTCCATGTGTTCAATGGGATTTACTTCTAAGTAAGTGGGTTCTGATATAAATCCTCAGTTTTATCCCCCTATATTAGTGTAATCAGGAGATGAACTATTGCAAATTAGATTATCCAAAACTCTACTCCTAATTAGTTCCCTGACCTCAGATGCCTTCAGAATAATGCAGACTTTATAGCAATAATAATAAAAAAATGTAGGTAAATGCTTTCCATAGAGTCAAGCAATTGGTCCATCTAGTGTACATTTAATGGTATTACTGGGCAGTTCCTCTCTATGATTTCAGAAATGAGTTTTTAATCTCTACTTTGAAATGGATTGTAACCAAGGATTGAGTCTGGGCCACTCTGCATCCAAAGCACACACTCACTTTGTTATTAAGCTATAGCTTGAAAATTGTTCAGTATTGAATGCCTAATGAATAACGAAATCACGAAGCAGGATACCATATGGCATGCCTTAACTAATTCTTCATTTTCAAAGCATAATGCAAAAGGAAATGATAAAAAGTCATAATTTTTCAAGGTGGCACATGTACTGGCAACTGCCTCAAAAATCATACTGAATTCCATCAAATGACAGAGAAGAAAGGAGTCTGTAGATACAAATAAGTCATGTTGTTATGCTACTAAAATTAGCAAATACAAGAACTGATATTTCTTATTGTTGAGCAGCTGCAAATCTCAGATGTGAAATGGATCACTTTTCAGATGGAGAACAATAATAAAACAGTTCAACTGGAAAGTTATGAATAAACCCAAGAAAAGATGGCAGGAAGTGTAGAAACTCTGGACAGAGGATGCTTCTATTTCTTCTGGAACCATGAGCACATATTTACATGATCATCTAAAGCAGGGGTGAAATCTAAAAATTTTCCCTACCGGTTCTGTGGGCGTGGCTTAATTGGTGGGCGTGGCTTGGTGGTCAGATGACTGGGTAGGCGTGGCCAATAACAATAAATAATAAAAATAATAAACAAAGTATAAAAAACAATAAGAGGTATCAAAAACCAACTTTCACACTTTACACACACACAACACAACACAACACAACACAACTGACTCACACACAATGTAAAAGCAGCTGCACTTCACACTTCACACAGCCACAAAAAGCTCAAAAACCAACTTTCACACTTTACACACACACAACTCTCTCTCTCACACACACACAAAATGCCACATACAACTTTCTGAGATTTTATGTGTTTGTGTAGTTAGAGTGAAACACTACAGAAACACACCAAATCTCAGAAAGCGGCTGAAGAGGGTTTAAAAAAAAAAAAAAAACTTTTAAAGGGTTTTGATCTCTGCTCAGCCCCGTGATCATCAGAGGGTTTTTTTTTTTACTTTTTAAAGTAAAAGAAAAAGTTTTAAAAGTAAAAAAAAAAACCCTCTGCTGATGGTGCGGCTCAGCAGAGGCAGGGGGCGGGGCCAGGGATTTTTGCTACCGGTCCTCCGAACCAGCAGCTGCCATCGCTACCTAATCGGGAAAGCCGGTGCGAACCGGGAGCATTTCACCCCTGATCTAAAGTCATTCTTTTCAGTTGTCCCAAGTAGAGAGCAAACTGACTTTCCTCAAGAAGATTCAGAATATTATCATGAAAATACCCTTCTTCCTGATTCAAAGACTAATATATTTCTTAGTTGTAGTGCATGTCCTAGATGCCTTTTGTTAGCAGTGAAAATATTTGGAGCAGTACTGATTTTATACACAGTAAATACATTCTGAATCAGGAAAGATGGACATAATATCTATGTACTGTTGAGACGTGACATTAAAATGTCCATAACAGAAAGGTTCTTGAGTCTATTGTCTAACTGTGAAGCAATCTAGCAGCCCTGAATATTTTCCATAGAAAGAAATCCTTCCACAGTTGGTCAGATTGAACAATAAGATTAATATTATGTAGCATAAGATTATTATGATTATGTGACAGGTTTATTCAGATAGAGTATCCTTTGCCAAGAGAAATAGCTCATTAACACATGGGAAAGATTATTTGCAATTGAAACACATTTAATTCCCTTACGTCTTAGGAAATATTTCATGCATTCAAATTATACATGATTGCCAAATGTCAATTACCGTATATACTCGAGTATAAGCCGAGTTTTTCGGCACGTTTTTTGTGCTGAAAAATGCCCCCTCGGCTTATACTCGAGTCTACAGAAACGACCCAGGAGAGGTTTTTGCCCTCGGGAACAGCTGGGCGGCAGGGCGAAAATGCTGCCGGCATGCTTTGCCAGCTCGGCCGGCTCGTTTTAGGCGGCTGGCCTCGGCGTTTTCTTCCGCTGCTTTTTGATGGCGGCGGTGGTCGGCGGAGGGGCGGGGCGGAGGGGCGTTCGACATTTCGCCCCTCTCACTCGTCCTCCTCTTGCCGCGGTGGGGGCGGAGGCGTTGTCACCTCGCCTCCTCTCAGCCGAAATTGAGTGCGGCGGCAGTGGGGGTGGTGGGTGGGGAGGCCGCCGTGAAGTGCCGGCTGGGGAGCCAGGAGCCAATCCGGGCTCCCCAGCGGCACTTCACGGCCTCTCGCGCACTCAATTTCGGCTTTCGGAGAGGAGGCGAGTGACAACGCCTCTGGGCGAGAGTGACAAACAAATAGAGTTCTTCTCGCCTTGGCGTTGTCACCCGCTCTCCTCTCAAAGCCGAAATTGAGTGCGGCGGCAGTGGGGGTGGGGAGGCCGCCGTGAAGTGCCGGCTGGGGGCCAGGAGCCAATCCTCGAACGCCTCGCCCCTCCGCCGACCACCGCCGCCGCGCCATCAAAAGCGGCGGAAGAAACGCCGGAGGCCAGCCGCCGCCCAAAACGAGCCGGCCGAGCTGGCAAAGCATGCCGCACTTCAATCCCGGGCTCCCCAGCGGCACTTCACGGCGGCCTCCCCTGCGCCGCACTCAATTTCGGCTTTCGGAGAGGCGGGGTGACAACGCCTCCGCCGCCCCGCGGCAAGAGGAGGCAGTGAGAGGGGTGAAAATGTCGAACGCCCCTCCGCCCCTCCGCCGACCACCGCCGCCGCCATCAAAAGCGGCGGAAGAAAACGCCGGAGGCCAGCCGCGCCCAAAGCAGGCCGGCCGAGCTGGCAAAGCATGCCGGCACTTCAATCCCGGCTCCCCAGCCGGCACTTCACGGCGGCCTCCCCACCCACCCACCCACCCCCACTGCCGCCGCACTCAATTTCGGCTTTCGGAGAGGACGGCGAGTGTGTCAAACGCCAAGGCGAGAAGAACTCTCTTTATTTGTTTGTCACTCTCGCCTCCTCTTACTCGTCCTCCTCTCGCCTCGGAGGCGTTTATCCAATACATCCCAATAAAATGCAAAGGTTTCAAAGCATGTTTTGGAAAAGCAGCGAGGATGGGGGAGAATGCTGCCTTGAATGTGAAAGAAAGCGTGGAAAACTCCAACTACAGTATAAAAAAACATTTGCACTCAGTACTTTTTATTTTATTTTATTTTTGCCAAGTTTTCCCCAGGGTTTTTCCCCCTATGGAAATTGGGGAGGTGGGGAGAAAGAGGTGAAAAGAAAAGCCTCTTGGAAGCGGAGAAATACGGCAAGAACAAACAATTTCTCCCCGAGAGGCAGGAGGAGGAGGAGGAGGAGAGATGGGGGCATTGCAAGCTAGGGTGGGAAGAAGGAGGAGGAAGAAGGAGGCAAAAGAAACCGACCCTCGCAGATCAGCAAATTAGCTTTCCTTCTCCAAACCAATTTTTTTTTTTAAAAAAAACCCGTTCTACCCAGAGCAAATGGCAAATAAGCAGCCCGTTTTGAGTCTGATTATTGTTTCAGCGGTGGTTGCCCTCTCTGATCTCCTTGTACATGACAAGGCACCTCTAACCCAGCGCTTTGTGTTTGTTATTGGTAATTCTCCTCTCCTTCTTCCATTGGAGTCCTCTCCTTCCTTTCCGAGCAGGCGGGCGATTTACCTTCTCTGCCTCTTTTATTTTCCTGGAGGTGGAGGTGTATTCCTAAGGATGCCTTCAGTGCTGGGGAAGGAGCCGATCCATGGAGGGAGGGGGCGACGCTGCCGAGCCGCTGCTTACAGAGGCGAAAGAGCCAGGAGACCTTGGCATGGGTGGGCGGCTGGTGTAAGGCAGGGCAGAACCTTGACCCGCAAGGATCCCGCGAGGTGGGGGACGAAAGAGAGGCAGAGAAGGAGGGAGGGAGGGAAGGAAAAGAAAAGAAAAGGGGGAGTGAAAATAAGAGCAGTCCGAGCAATAAATAAATATTGCTGGGCTGCTTTCCAAAAATCCTCAGCACGGAACTAAAAGTTGCAAGTGTTTTGTGAGTTCAAACAGTCCCTTCCAGACTAACACGTTTCATTAAAAGATACAAAGTTTGGTAAACTGAAGCTCGCTCTGTCCAATGCAAAAAAATCATCATCATCATATAATAATAATAATAATGATAATAATAATAATAATAATAATGATGATGATAATGATAATAATGATAATGATAATGATAATAATAATAATAATAATAATAATAATAATAATAATAATAATAATAATAATGATAATGATAATAATGATAATGATAATAATAATAATAATAATGATGATGATGATAATGATAATAATGATAATGATAATAATAATAATAATAATGATGATGATAATAATGATAATAATGATAATGATAATAATAATAATAATAATGATGATGATGATGATGATGATAATAATAATAATAATAATAATAATAATAATAATAATAATAATAATAATAATAATAATAATAATAATAATAATAATAATAATATTCAGCCGTTAGCGCTTTGATGGCAGCCTGGCGTAAAATGGGGGCAGGGGATACATACAGTTAGGGAAAATAACAAAACAATGTTTTGGGCTCAATTGCAGTCTTAAATTGAGGACTACCGGTACTTGCAATTTGAACCTTATTGGACACTTCATTCCTGGAGGGTTTTTAAAGAACAGACTGGACAATCCTTTGTCTGAAACAGTATAGGATCTCTTGCTTGAGGAGTGGGGACTGGACTAGAAGATCACTGTTAGTTTGGGATATGTTCAGAGCCCACACATCTGATGACATAAAAAAATTGGCAAAGTCATCTCAAGTCACTTTGGCCGTTATTCCAGGTGGGCTTACATCTGTATTGCAGCCCCTAGATGTCAGTTTAAATAAACCTTTCAAGGACCATGTGCGAAGGATGTGGCATGAATGGATGACATCTGGTCAAGCTCGTCTGACAAAAGTTGGAAATCTGAGAAAGCCAGACATAGAACTAATAGCACAGTGGGTTCGTGATGCATGGGAAGATATTCCAGAGGACATGGTGCAACGTGCCTTCAAGAAATGTGGCATTAGTAATGCTATGGATGGCAGTGAAGACAGCGCATTGTATGAGAGTGACAGCAGTGATGATGACGACTGTGAACTCAGTGATGACGACAACGTATATCGGATAACATCACAGAAGCTGAAGTAGCTGAAGCTCTGTTTGGACAAACAGATGATGAGGAGGAGAACTCCAGTTTTGAGGGATTTTAGCTCTCGTTAGCTTGGTTGCTGTTACTTTTAAAGATACTGTATTTTTGATACCATATTCTTTTTTGGGACCCCCTTTTGCACTTTTATTGTTTTTCGTTCAAATAAATATTCATGTTATTTTACTTGGCTCTATCTTTATTTTTTACATTGACCAGTAGCTGCCTCATTTCCCACCCTCGGCTTATACTCGAGTCAATAGTTTTTCCCAGTTTTTGTGGTAAAATTAGGTACCTCGGCTTATATTCGGATCGGCTTATACTCGAGTATATACGGTACATTATTTTGGCACATTCATAGCTAAAAGTATTGTTAATCTTTTCTCTTGCTTAAATTTGTGAGACTACTGTAGATAAATCCATCTGTCCCTTGATGCCATTTAGGTTCCTTTAAGTTGACAGGAAGGCCTGGAGGAAAGTTGTCCATGGGGTAGCAATGGGTTGGCAACAAGAAGTTGACAATGCACTGATAGCATCATCTGTATCTTCTGAAATCAATTTCTTTTGACATTTGGCATAATTAATCTATTCAGAATTACAGATTTCTTGCAATGCCATCTTATTTAATACAACTCAAAGTTGGTTTCATTATTTGGTATTTTATGTAAGCTTATGAGTAATTATAGTGTCTTTGGAAACTACTAAGAATATATAAGTTCTAGATAGATTTTTTTTTTTTTAAAAAGAAAAATATGTAAACAAATTCAGGATTTCAGTTGCATTTATATTTTGATTTATCTGAAATTCATTCCCATATAATTAAGCATATTTGTATTTATTTTCATTCACATGGTACCAGAAGCCTAGACTTCAAGCAATTTGTTTTTTCTTTTTCTATTTCTTTCTTCTGCATCTGCTTTGAGCAGTCACATTTTTAAATATGTTATTAGCCCATGATATAGTAAAATTGGTAATTAAACAATTAGTTTTTTTAATTAGATTTCTCTGATGATATGAAGAATTCCTGGGTGTCACAATCATTTGCCCTCTAATAAATGGATTAAATTTATTATTTAATTTAATAAGCAAACTAAACTTGAGCTCTTTTACTCGACTTCTGAGATGTCCAAAAGACACTTATTAAAAAGACCTTTATATAACATTTTTGACATTTCAAATTAAAAATGGGATGCAACATGATGACGCTACATATTTTCATATTTGGTGGACTTGCAAGAAAATTAAGGTCTTTTGGATAAGAATTTGGTGGATTATTCAAAATGTACTGAAGAAGAAGATAAAGTTCCTGCCACAATTTTTCCTTTTGGGAATTATAACGGATTGTACAGGGATTGAGACTAAATTGATTCTGAATTTAATAACAGCAGCAAGACTGTTGATTGGACAATACTGGAAGAAAGAAGAGATACCTACAATAGAAGAATGGATACTGAAAGTTATTAATTTGGCTGAGATGGCTAAAATCTCAGCGTGTTTAAAAGACAATACGCAGGAAAGATATTTAATTGAATGGAAAAAATGGATTGATTATCTACAAAACAGATATCAGATTAAGAAATATCAGATTGCCTTTGAATAATTAGAAAGTTATTTTATGTAATGGGGAGGGTTGGGAGATGAAAAGCTTTGGATGTGGTTATTTGGATTGGAAGGAAAATTTTATTCTATGTTTGGTTTATGTATAACAATACCTTGTGATTGACCGGGAAGCCGGGGAGGGGAAGGGGTTTTTGGGAGGGGGGAAAAAAGGGGGGAAAATGTTTTTGTTTTTTAAAACTCTTTCAATAAAAAAAAAAAATGGGATGCAACCAGCATTGCACATTCAAAGAGATTTGAGCACTTATTTGAAAACTCTTGCTGACAAGGGACAACTACAAATAGTTGTGTTATGACATAGGAGTTCAAAGGAAAAAATAAATTCTCAGTGAACATGCTAAACTCTCCTTCTCATAAAACAACAACAAAAAAGCCCTTCAAATTTACCTCTGTTATACCCATTGAATATGCTTTGTACTAAAGAGAAGTAATATTATTGAATTAAATTAATCTGCTGAGCCATCTATTAGTCATCTAATGTATAATTATACTTTCTATAAATAAAACAATGATTTAGTTAGTACTAATTTGAAAAAAGAAGCAAAGACAGTTTCACTCAAGTTAGAATTTTTGAGGATACTTCACAAACTATCCGTGTCTTTATAGAAGTGACATCGATCTGAATCACTGGGAATAGAGCTAATATTTTTTTCCAGTATAAAGAATCACATTCAATGGGTGGAGGGGAAGCACAAAGATATAAAGAAGAAAAAAATAGAACAGAGAAGTGCCTTGCTCACGATGTATATATATTTTGTACTGTTTTCTAAAGTTAAATCCTAGAATAAAGTAAGAAAACACTTCAGCATCTATTCCTTCTGAGCATTTGGAGAGAATCTAATAATGCTAGTGATTTCATTTCTGTCCTTACACTGTATAACTGTTAAGTCATAGAAACAGAAGATGTTATTTTCTCAGAGTTTTCACTTTGATAGCTGGCAGATTGTATGCAGTTGCTCATTTGCATGTGTTACATTAAAACTTTATAATCCACTCACTTGATAGAAATTGTCGAATTGGGAAACAACCACAAAAAATATATTACTAGAAATTATATATTGTATAATATATACAATATGTAATTTATACATTGTATTTATACATTTATATAAATGTATAAAGTAATAACTAAAAATATCTCACACACCCCAAGGAAAACAGGTCTGATTTAAATAATGATCTACTTAAGAACGTCTGCTAAATCTGGGGAGGGCAGGGAGATTGGTAATCAAAACCTTGAGGACTGTTAAACAAGAATAAGCTCATTCCTTTCTTGCACTGAAATAAAGATTTTAAATTGTTATTTAACTACACACTGCAGTTGATTAGAGATAGATAAAGAAAGCTGAAAAATAGAGGGAACAAATGGCTGTGGATGTAAACTGGCTGAAACAGAAAGAAATGGTAATAGTTTTTGTAAAGTCCCTTTTACAGTTTTAAAAGGATGGCTTTATATTTTTGAAGGTTCACAGGTAACATTTTGAATAAGGTAAGAGGTTGAGAAAGAGAGATGTTTATCATTTTGGTACTGTATTTCTTTCTCTGTCTTTTTTGACATTCATGCAATTGAGTAGAGATAACCTTCCTAAGAATTGTAATGTAAATATCTTTTCAATATTATTTGAATATCAAAGAGTTTATGAGAATTCACTCAATTCAGGCGTAAATCTTATCACTGACAATAATCTTCTCAGTAGAAAAAAAATCTATTAATCCAAAAATCTTAGGAATTT
Organism: Ahaetulla prasina; assembly: GCF_028640845.1. Lineage (NCBI taxonomy): Eukaryota > Metazoa > Chordata > Lepidosauria > Squamata > Colubridae > Ahaetulla > Ahaetulla prasina. The sequence continues at coordinate 90,626,803 of NC_080541.1, read as the reverse complement.
CTCTTTAAAGTTTTTATTGGGTGTTATGAAACTTTAACATGCTGAAGATTTTATAATGACCTCCTTGGAATATTTATTTCATTATTCAATTTCTATAGTCGCTGATCTCAAACAAGTGACTCTGGGTGGTAAATAATTGTAAAAACAATTATAATGTAATACAAATTAAAGGTAATAGAATGACAAAAATAGCAGAGTTGGAAAGGATCTTGGAGGTATTTTTTTATTTATTTTTTATTTTATTTATTTGTCACAACATCATACAAAAAGATTATGTAGTATATACACATATAAACATATATAGGAAGAAGAAAAGAAAAACAATAGGACAGGAACGGTAGGCACGTTTGTGCGCTTATGCACGCCCCTTATGGTCCTCTTAGGAATGGGGTGAGGTCAATAGTAGAAAGTTTTTGGTTAAAGCTATTAGGATTATGGGAAGAGACCACAGAGTCAGGTAAAGTATTCCAAGCACTGATGATTCTGTTGCAGAAGTCATATTTTCTGCAATCTAGATTAAAGCGGTTTACATTAAGTTTAAATCTATTGGTTGCCCTTGTATTATTGCAATTAAAGCTGAAGTAGTCTTTGACAGGAAGGACATTACAATAGATGATTCTGTGAGTTAAACTTAGGTCTTGTCAAGGCGGGAGTTCCAAGTTTTCTAAGCCTAGGATTTCAAGTCTGGTGGGATAAGGTATTTTGTTGTTTTCAGAGGAATGGAGAACTCTTCTTGTAAAATATTTCTGGACACGCTCAATTGTATTGATGTCAGAGATGTGGTGAGGGTTCCAAACAGGTGAGCTGTATTCTAGAATTGGTCTAGCAAATGTTTTATATGCTCTGGTTAGTAGTGTGGTGTTTTGGAAAAGAAGCTACGCAAAATTAGGTTTACAACTCTTAGAGCTTTTTGCTATGTAGTTGCAGTGGGCTTTGGCACTTAGATCATTTGACATGAAAACTCCAAGGTCTTTAACGGGATGGGGTCGTCTGTAAGGTAATGTCCATCTAGTATGTACTTAGTTTTAGAGTTCTTTTTCCTATATGTAAGACTGAGCATTTGCTGGTTGAAATTTGAGCTGCCAATTTTAGACCAAGCGGTTAGATGGTCAAGGTCGTTTTGAATGATAGAAGTGTTGTCTGTGGTGTTAAATAGTTTGACATCGTCAGCAAAGAGAACACAATTACTTGAGATATGGTCACAAAGATCATTAATGTATAGAATAAAGAGTGTTGGTCCAAGGACGCTGCCTTGAGGAACGCCACTTTTGACAGGAACAGGATTTGATAAAGCATTGCCAATTTTGACCACTTGTTGTCTGTTAGACAGAAAAGCAGATATCCATTTGTGGAGGGTCCTGAGATGCCATAGGATGTTAGTTTAAGGAGAAGTTTATCGTGTACTACTGAGTCAAAAGCTTTGCAGAAGTCTATGTAGATTGCATCTATTGGTTTGCCTTGATCTAGATTTGAAGTCCATATGTTTTGCAGTGGAGAAGTTGTAAGTTACATGATAACTTTTTCCTGAAACCAAATTGTTTGTTGGAGAGTAGGTTGTTAGTTTCTAAGTGTGAGGTAATGGATTGATTATCTACAAAACAGATATCAGATTAAGAAATATCAGATTGCCTTTGAATAATTAGAAAGTTATTTTATGTAATGGGGAGGGGGTTGGGAGATGAAAAGCTTTGGATGTGGTTATTTGGATTGGAAGGGAAAATTTTATTCTATGTTTGGTTTATGTATAACAATACCTTGTGATTGACCCGGGAAGCCGGGGGGGGGAGGGAGGGGGGAAGGGGGTTTTTTTTTGGGGAGGGAGGGGGGAAAAAAGGGGGAAAATGTTTTTGTTTTTTAAAACTCTTTCAATAAAAAAAAAAATGGGATGCAACCAGCATTGCACATTCAAAGAGATTTGAGCACTTATTTGAAAACTCTTGCTGACAAGGGACAACTACAAATAGTTGTGTTATGACATAGGAGTTCAAAGGAAAAAATAAATTCTCAGTGAACATGCTAAACTCTCCTTCTCATAAAACAACAACAAAAAAGCCCTTCAAATTTACCTCTGTTATACCCATTGAATATGCTTTGTACTAAAGAGAAGTAATATTATTGAATTAAATTAATCTGCTGAGCCATCTATTAGTCATCTAATGTATAATTATACTTTCTATAAATAAAACAATGATTTAGTTAGTACTAATTTGAAAAAAAGAAGCAAAGACAGTTTCACTCAAGTTAGAATTTTTGAGGATACTTCACAAACTATCCATGTCTTTATAGAAGTGACATCGATCTGAATCACTGGGAATAGAGCTAATATTTTTTTCCAGTATAAAGAATCATATTCAATGGGTGGAGGGGAAGCACAAAGATATAAAGAAGAAAAAAATACAACAGAGAAGTGCCTTGCTCACGATGTATATATATTTTGTACTGTTTTCTAAAGTTAAATCCTAGAATAAAGTAAGAAAACACTTCAGCATCTATTCCTTCTGAGCATTTGGAGAGAATCTAATAATGCTAGTGATTTCATTTCTGTCCTTACACTGTATAACTGTTAAGTCATAGAAACAGAAGATGTTATTTTCTCAGAGTTTTCACTTTGATAGCTGGCAGATTGTATGCAGTTGCTCATTTGCATGTGTTACATTAAAACTTTATAATCCACTCACTTGATAGAAATTGTCGAATTGGGAAACAACCACAAAAAATATATTACTAGAAATTATATATTGTATAATATATACAATATGTAATTTATACATTGTATTTATACATTTATATAAATGTATAAAGTAATAACTAAAAATATCTCACACACCCCAAGGAAAACAGGTCTGATTTAAATAATGATCTACTTAAGAACGTCTGCTAAATCTGGGGAGGGCAGGGAGATTGGTAATCAAAACCTTGAGGACTGTTAAACAAGAATAAGCTCATTCCTTTCTTGCACTGAAATAAAGATTTTAAATTGTTATTTAACTACACACTGCAGTTGATTAGAGAGATAGATAAAAGGAAAGCTGAAAAAATAGAGGTGGGGGAACAAATGGCTGTGGATGTAAACTGGTTGAAACAGAAAGAAATGGTAATAGTTTTTGTAAAGTCCCTTTTACAGTTTTAAAAGGATGGCTTTATATTTTTGAAGGTTCACAGGTAACATTTTGAATAAGGTAAGAGGTTGAGAAAGAGAGATGTTTATCATTTTGGTACTGTATTTCTTTCTCTGTCTTTTTTGACATTCATGCAATTGAGTAGAGATAACCTTCCTAAGAATTGTAATGTAAATATCTTTTCAATATTATTTGAATATCAAAGAGTTTATGAGAATTCACTCAATTCAGGCGTAAATCTTATCACTGACAATAATCTTCTCAGTAGAAAAAAAATCTATTAATCCAAAAATCTTAGGAATTTCTCTTTAAAGTTTTTATTGGGTGTTATGAAACTTTAACATGCTGAAGATTTTATAATGACCTCCTTGGAATATTTATTTCATTATTCAATTTCTATAGTCGCTGATCTCAAACAAGTGACTCTGGGTGGTAAATAATTGTAAAAACAATTATAATGTAATACAAATTAAAGGTAATAGAATGACAAAAATAACAGAGTTGGAAAGGATCTTGGAGGTATTTTAGTCTAACCCCCTGCTCAAGTAGGAAGACTCTATAGAGGTCATCAGCGGTTATGCAGGTTGCAAACAGATTTTGCCAGTTCAGAAGTGAAAGATCGTTGTTTATAAGGTCGTAATTGGCTTTCTTGAAGTTGTAGTTGGGAGTTCTGGTGTTATGACGATTTAAGTATGGACGATATTGAGACGAAAATCAATCATGCAGTGGTCACTGTTTGAAAAGGGTTCTTTAATTTGTAGTCCGTAAATTGAGTTTGGATTGTTGCAGAAGATGAGGTCAAGGCAGTTGTTGAGTCTTGTATTGTTAGTTACAAGTTGTTCAAGACCTAGGTTTGTAACAGCGTTGTATAGTGTAGTATGGATTGGGTCAGTTGAACATTCATTGGTTGTCCAGTTAATGAGAGGTAGATTTAAGTCACCCAGGAAGATAAGAGGGTATGGGCAAGAGGTAGTCCATGTTAGCATTGAGGTTAGCATATTTGCGTGGGTAATGTCATAGTCGGGGGCTCTGTAGCATAGTAAGAATCGAAGAGTAGTGTCAAGGGATAGGTCGCATACTATAGTTTCAGGAAGAGAGAGTTTATGTGCTACTTGGATATTTTTTAGATTCAGTGTCTTTTTGTAAAAGATAGCCACTCCACCACCTCTTCGGTTTTCCCGATCTGATCGATAGACTTGATATTCTTTGTTTGAGATAATGGAGTCAGGAAGGGATGAATTCAGCCATGTTTCACAAACAAAAATGATATCAAATGTGCCACTGTTTAATAAGAGGATAAATTCAGGTAATTTGTTGACTATGCTTCTTGCATTTATCAATTTGCATTTGAGATCTGATATGATTGGTGTTGAAGAGGTAAGGGGCGTGCATACCTAGTTTTGGGTGTTAGTAGGTTGGGGGTTGTGGACAATAGATGGTTGTATAGATTTTAGTCTAACCCCCTGCTCAAGTAGAAAAACCTATACCATTTCAGACAAATCAATGTCCCATTCTTCTTAAAAACCTTCATCTTGGAACATCCAAACTTCTGGAAGCAAGTCATTTCACTAATCAATTCTAACAGTCAAGAAATTTGTCCTTAGTTCTAGGTTGCTTCTCTCCTTAATTAATTTTGACCCCTTGTTTCTCATCCTGCCTTTCAGTGCTTTGGAGAATAGGTTGACCCTCTCTTCTTTATGGCAGCCCTCAAATATTTGAACATTGCTATCTTGTCACTCCTGGTCCTTCTTTTTATTAAACTAGACCTACCCAATTCTAGTAACTGTTCTTCATATGTTTTGGCCTCCAGTTCCCTAATTATCTGTGTTGCTCTTCTCTGTACTCTTTCCAGAGTCTCAACATCTTTTTTATATCATGGTGACTAAAACTGAAAATTGACTAAAACTAAAATTCAAATATACACAACAGCTGAAAAAAATCACCATAGGTATCAATATGGTCAGGAAACAGGGTTCTTCAGACCATCAGGAGTCTACTCCTAAACACAAAGCCATGTCTTCAAGAGCAGCAGGGTTGTGGTTATTCTCAACTCTGACCCAAGAATGTCCAGATGGCTGTGACTATGGCTGAGAAGACACACCTCCTAGTGCCCATTAGCCAACATTTCATAATGGGCAGAAATTCCATTAGTGTATTATTTAAAATCCAACTGGCATTTTAAAATAGATATTTGGGATTAGGCAAAGCAATTTCAGTTTATGGAAAGATGCTGCTGAGAAAAGAGCTTTCTTGTTCCTTCCACTAACATTGGTAATGCTAGGAATGAGGTAGATTTTTTTTTTCCCTTGTAAGAACATCTTAGCCTTTTAGGAGTTACAGTGTTCCATGCAAAAACTGTTGAGGCAGGTATATGGAGATCATCCATGTGTTGAACATAGTGATAACAGCTTCAATCTTTCTGGAATATATTTAAATGTATTTAGCTTAGAATAAGGTTGCCATACTTCTAGTGAACCAATTTTATATAATAGCAGTAACTCTGATACTATCGTAAGTACAAATATAAAAATAGGAAGCTTATCATTTGCATCTATGCTTGTTCAGATTTTTTCCAGATTTCATTATTATAGAGTTCAACTAATAATATTTAATATTATTTTTAAAAAGCCAAATAGTTTATAGTTTGCACTTGAGAAATATCTGTTTTACTGTGAAAGCTGAGTAACAGTTCATTATTAAAATTTATTTTATTTTTTCTTTGCAATTTGTCTGCATATTTCTCCAATAACTCTGTCAAATAACCACAACACATAAAAATATTTTTCTATATAGGAGAGAAAAACAGAAGCATTTCTACACAGACACCCTGTGATCATTGTGTAATTATTTTTATTAGTTATATTAAAATAGGGCAGCATAGTGGCTCAGCAGTTAAAGATGCTGGGCTCATCAGCTGGAAAGCCAGCCGCCTAGGTTCAAGACTTGAGCTCCATGCAATGGGGTGAGCTCCTGTCTTTGCCCTAGGTCCCACCAACCTAGGAATTCGAAAGCATGAAAATGTGAGTAGATAAATAGATACTACTTCAATGGGAAGGTAGCAATGCCCCATGATATGCTGGCTACATGAAAATGGAAACATCTTTAAATAGCACCAGCTCAATGGCCTCAAAACAGAGATAAGCACTGCCACTTATAGTCAGCAATGATTAGCAGAATAAATACGCAGGACTCCTTACCTTAAGATATAAGGACATATAAACTTCAATTGTTATATTGGCAATAACATTAAAATAATGAACAAGGCCTAAGGTTTTTGGATGTCTCTGTACAGGTTTTTATTTATTACGGTATTGTGGTCTGCCAGCAGCCCATGGAGCTAGCAGTGGAATTGGACAGTGAGGAGGCTGGAAAGTCCTGGACTCTGGGAAAGGCCTGGATGAGGGCTCTGCATCAGAGGCAGAGATGGGGCCAGGGCCATCTGGGAGCAATGCGCGGAATCCGGAGCCTCCAGAGGTGAAGAGCAGAGAGGCAGAGGAACAGGAGAAGCGAAGAGCTGCCAGAAGGCAAGAGCAGCTAAAGCAAAAAGGATGACTCAGGAGTAAGGCCAGGAGATGATTGACTCCTCCCATAAGGCTTAAAAGAGCAGCAACGGCTCTTGAGCTCTTTGTAAGAAAGCAACATTGCTACATTGGTTTCTAATCAGCATCTCTTGTTTCTGAACTTTGGGGGGCTTTGCCAAGAAAAGCCTTTGGCAGGATGCCAAAGAGGATGAAGGTTTGTGATAAGGCCAAAGGACTTTTTCTGAAGGATTTGTTTTGTAATTAATTTGGACTAAGCTGAGAATGAAGTAATTCTCAGCTGTTCTAATAAACTGGGTTTGTTTAGGACTGATTGTGTCTGGTAATAACTACTTGGGCCTAGGTCACAACATACAGTAAGTTCCTTTTGCAAGCACTAAAGTCAATTGTAGGAGCCAGTTTGTTGCATTGATTAAGATACCAGGCTAGAAACAACAAATGAAAGGGGTCAATAATTTTGTCAGACTAACTGTATTCATCTTTTCTTTCTCCTTCCAAAGAATAGATAAGGCCTGGATGAGTTTTATTTTGCATTTATTTATTAATCCCACCCCTTGCTAAAACATTAAAAATATAATTTATTGGCCAAATAGGAGGGATTACAAATTCAGGGGCCTCAAAATTTGAACTTTAATTTGAATCTTAAAACCACTATAATTTGAACTTGAATAAGGTTACCTCATCTTGTGGGCCGACTATAGTAACTTTTTTTTTTTTTGGTTGTTGCAACATTATGGCTCGGATAATGGAATTGAACTGCTCTATTTGCATGCTTGACCTTTGGAAGATCAAACATGTTTCCTATAACAAAGAAAAATGTGATTTGATTAATACAGCTGAAGTTATTACTCTCATGCCACATTTCCTAGCAGAACAATTTATCAAAATCCTTTTTTTCAGGACAAAATTATGGATTTAGCAAGATATTTAACTTTTTAAACATCTGTGTGTGCATGGATATTTATCTGTGTGAAAAATCTGTTCAACTCCTTTATTCTACTTTTTGTTTGGAAAACATGAAAAATGTTAACTTGTGAAGCATTCCTTACCTGCTCTCAAGTTGCCATAGGCAGAGGGATGGGAAAACTGAGCCTCGCAGCTGCATTGAGGATCTTGCATTTCAGTCAAAATAATACACATTCCAATGGCAATGTCAAGGTCATCTCCAGGGGGACCCACAGTGGCCAGAGGGAGTGACTTCTACAACCCACAAAATTGCTTCATTGGGGAATGTGACTAATGACCTTGAGGGGAGGGGGAAAGAGGGTCAGAGCCAAGGCATGAATTAAGTGAGGTCAGAGTTGGCTTCACTTGGATCATGCCGACATGAAGCTCCTAATAAATAATTGGATTTCTTTTGAAGCTTGGCTTGAGGCTCATGATTTAATTAGGGCAGTGATGGCAAACCTATAACACACGCGCCAAAAGTGGCATGCAAAGCCATCTCTCTGGGCATGCCAGCTGTCACCTGTTGCTCTTCTGGTTTCCGGCATGCACATCTGTGCTGTCCAGCTGGTCTTCACTCACACATGCATGCCAGAAACCAGAAGACCAGGTGACCGGCGTGCATGTGCATGCTGGAAACCAGAAACTCAGCTTCCCAGTATGCGCATGGGAATTGCTCTTCCAGTTTCTGGTGCTCCCATGCATGTGTGCCTGGGTTTCCAGCGCTTTTGGTTTCCAGCGGTCCCCTGTGCGTGCATGCTCCTGTTTCAGCAATCAATGCCAATAAGACTCGCCAACACTGAATTAGGGCATCAGTCAGAACCCTGACAAAAATATTACTTTCTTGCTTGGATGGGGTTTTGATTGCCTATCTGTATTACAAAAGTTAGCTGGTGAGTTTTCCTGAATTTCCCATCAAATGAAAATACAAAGCACATTTGATATGCTTTGTATTTTCATTAGAGGAAATCAACTAAGGAACTGCCAAAACATTTATGTAGTCTTAACACAAATATAATGTCATGATCAACAATATTGTAGTTACTATTCCTACTAATACTGCATTGGGTCAGATGACCCTAGAATATTTGCACATCACATATTGACCACCACATTTTAGGAAGGACAATGAAAAACTGAAGCCTGGACGGAGATGAGTAATCATGATGATAAAGGATGTAAAAAGGAAAATCTATGAGGAATGGATGGATAAGTTGGATATATTTCACTTCAAGAAGAGAAGGCTATGGGGAGTTCTAACTATTTTCAAGTATCTAAAATACTGTTATGAGAAAGTAACCTGAATTATTCAGGTTTGCCCCAGAAATACAGGTCAAGAAAAAGCAGATTTAATTTATAAGGAAGTACATTTCCTAATATAAAAAAAGATGATGGAATCTCCTTCAAGGGAAGTCTTTTAAACAGAGGCTGGATAACCTTTTGTCAAGTATTCTATAGCAATGAATTCCTGCACTGGTCTGTGGATTATACAAGCTGATCTTCCAAATCTCTCCAGGACTCACATTCTGTGATTTACAGTGCTCTGGATAGGGATATTTCAAAGCTGCTTTGAGGCACTAAGGAGATAACTAGAATCAGTGTCTAGCAGATGACATGAGAAGATGAGAAACTTAAATGTGTAGCAAAATAGTACTGAAGATTTTGATGATCCCCTATCAAAGTACCTAAAGTAGTAGAAGGCAGAAGGTAATGGAAATTAAGCTGTTTTAGGGCATCAGCAGCAGAAACATGTTGTTTCCTTTTAACTAATCCTTTTCCAGTTAGTAGCTGAACTACAAATGCTTATTAATAGATAATTCAGAAATTAGTTGAGCAGTTTCTCACCAGTGGTAGGTTTCAAAAAAAATTTTAACTGGTTCTGTGGGTGTAGCTTGGTGGGCGTGGCATGGCTTGGTGAGCGTGGCTTGGTGGGCATGGCAGGGGAAGAATATTTTAAAATCTCCATTCCCACTCCACTTCAGGGGAAGGATACTGTAAAATCTCCATTCTGTCCCCAATCCAGGGGAAGGTTACTGCAAAATCCCCATTTCCTCCCGATCAGCTGGGACTTGGGAGTCAGAGAATAGACGGGGGTTGGGCTAGTCAGAATTTTTACTACTGGTTCTCCGAACTACTCAAAATTTCCACTACCGGTTCTCCAGAATTGGTCAGAACCTGCAGAAACCCACCTCTGTTTCTCACGTGTTAGCGAAGCTTCTGTAGCCAGATGATACTTTAGAGTACTTTCAAGTCAATCTGAGAAATCTTTGATGGTTAGTGTTGATCAGTGATGCTTTTATTTTATTTTTTAAAAAAAGTTTTGTTTTATGTGCTAGTTTAAACAGGCAAAGATTTATTTCCCATTGTGCCATACTAATTGAATAGGCACTGACACAGAAGAATAATGCAATGTTTAATGGTAGTGACGGGAAAAAAATGCAACTTGGCTTTAGCTGACTTGTTGAAATGTCTTGAAAATTTAGTGATTTTACTTATTTGTATCTAGATTTATATCTGTTTTAACTTAGTCATTGAAAATGAAGTGTTTAATCTCCAACATATATTTAATTTTTATGAATATTTTATGGCTACAAGTTATGATAATTCAGAATAAACTAGTACAAATTTCTTCAAATGCTTTGCGAAAGCCAGAGAAAAAGTGAGCAGTATTAATTAATCTAGTTTGTAGTAAATTATAGTGTTTTTTTTTCAACTGGGCTGTTTAACAGATATGCTGAACTGCATCTCCATTAGGCAACAAGGCTAAAGATCATGCCTGTGAGACATGACAACAATCAGCCAGGTTGGCTAGGAGGCCTGCAAGAAATAATGTTGTACTTAAGATGCAACCTAAAAAATTAAAAATATAAGACCATTTTAAATTTAGAAACCTGCTACAATTTATCAACCTGCCTCTTCTTATGAACTATTAATAATTATTTTTACCTTAACGAGAAGGGAAATCATTACAACTTTTGGGGTCAAGCTGCCTAGAAGTCAATTAACTTTGCTCCAATTTTGCTAAGCTATTTGGGGGCATTCTAGGGTGGGCAAAAGGGCAAAAGCAAATTGGTTTATTTTCTATGAAAATTTGAAGTGGGTAGGGATGCAATGATTAGTAAAAGACCAGAGACTTTATGGTTCATTTTTATTTCAGGAAAATCATCTACTCAACAACGGTGCAATGAACCCTACATCCACTGCCCAATATCCAAAATACATAGTATGTATTTTGACCATTGTGCCACTATGTGTCGTGTCCCACTCCTCCGCTGACGGCCGGGTCAGGGAAATCCGAATCAGGTATGCCTCTGCAGCTCTGCCAAAGTCCTAGCAAAGTCCTCAGGGCAGGCAGGAGACCAGAAAGTGACTTCAGCAAGATAAGTTCGACTTTTGCCTGACTCAGAGACTGCCAGAAAGCAGATCCTTTATATAGGCCATGGGGTGTGGCTCCATGACTCAGCACTCATTAAGGCCTGCCCCTCCCTTCCTTCTGTTGCCTCCGCCTATCCAATCTTCTGATGCGAGGGTCACTCCAATCAGCTGTTGGTAATAAACCCTCCTCAGGCTCACATGCTGTGGAGGAGGGGGAGGGGTCTAGTTGCTCCGTTTGCCTGGGCATGGAGCCAGAGCTGGGGGCTGGAGGTATTTCTTCCTCTTCAGCCTGTCTGGGCATGGAGCCAGGGCTGGGGCCGGGAGGCATACTAGAACATTCCTCCGTGTTCGGAAGTAGATAAGAAGACCCCGGCTGAGGTGAGATTGGACGAAACACAACACTATGGTGCAGTGGCACAGTGGTTAGAATGTACTATTGCAGGCTACTTCTGCTGACTGCTGGCTGCCAGCAGCATGGCAGTTTGAATCTCACTGGCTCAAGGTTAACTCAGCCTTCCATCCTTCAGAGTTCAGTAAAATGAAGACCCAGATTGTTGGGGGCAATATGCTGACTTTCTGTAAAACCGCTTAGAGAGGGCTGTAAAGCACTGTGAAGCGGTATATAAGTCTAAGTGCTATTGCTACATGGAACAGAAATTTTGTTAAAGGAATTTATTTAAGGATAGCTATATAGGTCACAAACAGTCATACCATACATGCACATATATTCCTAGCCTAACCCTTATGTCCGTTAAGTGTTAAACTTCTTCAGCCACACCCTTTCAATTCAATTTCCATTCCCATAAAGTGCTGGTAGAAAAAAATGGTTCTGATTTTGTAGAGAAAAATAGATCTTAGGAATTAGCTAGTTATATACACTATAAAGATAAAATGATGTGAACCTTTCCTTTCAGTTTCTCTCTCTCTCTTTAAATCACATTTGAAGATTAAAAACCTTAAAAGGATATGCGTAAATTACAGGTTCTGGAAGGTGAGGTTTTTAATGACTGAATTTCTGCTCAGTTATCAAGTTCAATAAACAAAGCCATCTAACATTGAAAGATGTAATAAACTGAAGCAAGTAACATCTGTGTGCTTCCTTTCTTTTCTTCTTTTCAATTAGCATCATATTTGCTATTATGTCAGCTGAAAGAGTAGAGAGAGTTGTAAAAGAGATAACTGTCCCAATGTAATTACACTAACTCTCAGCTGGACCTGGGTCTTCTGATTAACACCACAGCATGGTCGTTGTCTTTGCATACATCTGCCATCTCATGGAGACAAATTGCCAAGGTGTTACAAATAAAAGATGATACATAGAAAGCATTTCAGACACATAGACAACATTTCTTTTTAATTAACCTTTTTAAACCTTTTTTTTAAATCAAGAAGTGAGTGGTTTAGTATGTTCACCTTTGATATAATAATGTCTCAGTAGTATCATTGTAATGCAATATATGTGTGGGACAGCAGTCCCTAAATTCTTCAGCTCACTGATGACTGTCAAGCCAGTCCAGCAAGGCGGAATAAATAGGTTTTAAGTTTGCGGCGAAAGGTCCTAAGGTCAGATAGTTGTCGAAGTCCAGGGGGAAGTTCGTTCCACAGGGTAGGAGCCCCCACAGAGAAGGCCCTCCCCCTGGGGGCCACCAGTCGACATTGTTTGGCTGACGGCACCCTGAGGAGTCCCTCTCTGTGAGAACGCACCGGTCGTTGGGAGATAGAGGATGGCAGTAGACGGTCCCGTAAGTATCCCGGTCCTAAGCCATGGAGCGCTTTAAAGGTAGTAACCAATACCTTGAAGCGCACCCGGAAGACAACAGGAAGCCAGTGCAGTCTGTGCAGGATAGGTGTTACATGGGAGCTTCGAACTGCTCCCTCAATAACCCGCGCAGCCGCATTCTGGACTAGCTGGAGTCTCCGAGTGCTCTTCAAGGGGAGCCCCATGTAGAGAGCATTGCAATAGTCCAAGCGAAAAGTAACGAGAGCATGAGTGACCGTGCATAGGGCATCCCGGTCCAGGAAGGGACGCAACTGGCGGATCAGGCGAACCTGATAAAAAGCTCTCCTGGAGACGGTCGTCAAATAGTCTTCAAAGGACAACCATCCATCCAGGAGCACGCCCAAGTTGTGCACCCTTTCCATCGGGGCCAATGACTCGCCCCAAACAGACAGCCGCATCTGCAGCTGACTGTACCGGGGTGCCGGCATCCACAGCCACTCCGTCTTGGAGGGATTAAGCTTGAGCCTGTTTCTCCCCATCCAGACCCGTACGGCTTCCAAACACCAGGACAGTACTTCGATAGCTTCATTGGGGTGGCAAAGTACAGCTGCGTGTCATCAGCGTACAGTTGGTACCTCACCCCAAAACCACTGATGATCTCGCCCAGCGGCTTCATATAGATGTTGAACAGGAGGGGCGAGAGAATCGATCCCTGCGGCACCCCACACATGAGGCACCTCGCGGTCGATCTCTGCCCCCCTGTCAACACCGTCTGCGTCCGGTCAGAGAGGTAGGAGGAGAACCACCGATAAATGGTGTCTCCCACTCCCAAACCCTCCAACCGGCACAGCAGGATACCATGGTCGATGGTATCAAAATATTTCAGCTACCTCAACTGTTCATTTACAAAAAACAACATGCTACATACATGTTATATTTTAAATTTTCACTTGTATAATTCTAGATAAATAAATAAATAGATTCCAGGCTGAAATTTAAATTTTCAAAGGACAATAGTGAAAGATATTTTTCTTCTTTGTCGTTTCTTTGTACTGTGTTTATTTATCTATTTAGAAAATTTATTTGCCAACGCTCTGTGTTAAGAATTGATTAATAAGAACTTAATAATAAATGTCAGATGCGTATGGTTTATAAAATGCTATATGCAGACACCACATCACACACTACAATTATTTGACTATCCAATTTCATAAAGGATTGGAGGCAGTTTACATCCAGAATAATAGCAATTAATTTTTTAAAAGCAATTAAACAATCACCCAATAATGACATCAGCTCTATTTGCACTGTATCCACAACTTCTGCAGAATAAAAAGTCTTCACTATGTCCTTAAAAATACATAAAAGATTCCCAGTCTTTTACAAAACTATTTATAGTTTTGTCCCTGACCAAGAAGATCAGTTTTCTCATTTCTGTCAATTGTGATGTCATCACATTCCATTCCTCCATTGTGGGAATTTCAGTATTCCTCCAATGTTTTTTTTTATTTGCATTTATATCCCGCCCTTCTCCGAAGACTCAGGGCGGCTTACACTATGTTAGCAATAGTCTTCATCCTATTTGTATATTTATATACAAAGTCAACTTATTGCCCCCGACAATCTGGGTCCTCATTTTACCTACCTTATAAAGGATGGAAGGCTGAGTCAACCTTGGGCCTGGTGGGACTAGAACCTGCAGTAATTGCAAGCAGCTGCTGTTAATAACAGACTGCATTAGCAGTCTGAGCCACAGAGGCCCATGTTGTAAATAGAATTACTACAGTTATCCTGTGTATACTGTAATCACTCTTCCATGAGTCTTTTCTAATTGGTTATTCCTAAATCCCAAGTTTATGTTTTGTAATTCTTTGCAACTTTGTGTGTATTTGTATCCAATGGATTTTTCAAAAGTCCACTATGCATAGTAAAATGTCTCTATATGTTTTTCTTATTTCCAATGTTGACTTATACATCTTTGATCATTTCTCTGATATCAGATGATGCTGATATCCATTCAATCAAGTTGAACTCTTGGTTAGTTATGGACCGGTTTCTCCAAATCTTGCAATCTTGTACAATTTCTTTGAGTTTGTCTATGATGTCAGTTTTGATGGTGTTCAGCCCCTGTTTTCTTTGATGGCCTGGCTTCCTTTTACCACTAACTCTTCCAAACATAATTACTTTCTTCAATGAATTCCCCAAATGACATGTTCAAAGTAAGGAGGATGAAGTTTTGTGATTTTGCCTTCTAGGGATATGTCTGCTTGATGTCACATAACAATGTTAAATAATTTTATAAAAATATCTCTTAAAGTATAGCACAATATGAATTTCATCCTATTTACCCACATTTTCTAACCCCATTCTATAATTTCATCTTTAAGTTATTACATTATTAATGAAAATAGTAAGAGCTATTTTTCATGTACTGTATATAGAGATATATGCACTTACCTGAGCTTCTATAATCAGTAACTGTTTTAATTCAGCTATGAATATTAATAGTGAAATAGTTAATGTTCAAGGTTGTTTAACCACAGTTAATATTAAATTATTAGTGCTACTCTATTTGGCACTCAATTACACCTTAAGACATAAGGGCAATGCTTTTAAATTTTATTGAGTATAGAAAGAGAAGATTTGGGATAACCCAAAGTACAGTAAAATCTTTTTTTTATTTGAATTTATATCCCGCCCTTCTCCGAAGACTCATTGTGTTAAGCAATAGTCTTCATCCATTTGTATATTATATACAAAGTCAACTTTTATTGCCCTCAACAATCTGGGTCCTCATTTTACCTACCTTATAAAGGATGGAAGGCTGAGTCAACCTTGGGCCTGGTGGGACTTGAACTTGCAGTAATTGCAAGCAGCTGTGTTAATAACAGACTGATTAGTCTGTTGAGCCACCAGAGGCCCAAGGTTGGTTCATGAAATCTTGGTTTCATGAGCCATTTTTTGAAAAGGGGTTGGTGTCTGTTAAATCCAAAATTGCATTATGTGCATCAGTTTATTACAGTTTTGTAAGTAGGTAATATATATTTTGATATAATTTATGTAAATGTATATAATTTACTTTGGAAACATTAAAACTTACCTATTGTGTTTGTTTCTGTGTAGGGGTGTGTGTGTGTGTATGAAGTCTAAATATATTTTTTGTTGTTGCTTCCAAAATCCACTGAATAAAGGCTCAGAAAACCAAGCTTGTTCTGTGAAATGATTTCACAAAAGAATTTAATTCTTAACAAATCTTTAACAAAACAATCTTATTTCCATGAGACCAGGATCATGAAATATTTTACTTTCTTCCTTTTGAAGTTAAATTATCACCTCATATCTCTCCTATCTCTTTCTTATTGGACCCTAAGGCTATTAGCAAAGGCAGAAGATTCCACATTAGTAAATTAGGGGAAAAAAGATCTTCAGTATGTTAGGATTGTACACAATTTTATATATATTTGAATATATTAGGATAAAAATTGAAATAGTTAAAAAAAAGAATGAAAGGGAAAGAATATGAATAAAAATGGAGAAATTAGAACCTGAGGGCGAAAGAAGATGTGATTTAATAAAATGAGCAAGGAAATATTAGGAAATGAATAAAAACTATCAAAAAAGAATATTTTGGCAAAAACTGTAGCTAAGTAAAATTATTTGAATATATTGAATTGTATAAGATATGATATGGCCAATACTCTGTTCATAAATCATATATGTGTGTAGGGGGGAAAATAAAAGATCAATAAAAACTTGTAATAAAAAAAAAAAGGATTGTGCACAATTTTACAACCTCTGTTTCTTTGGTTGTTAAGTTATGAAATGAATCCAATTTCCTCCATTGATTTTGATTGTCGGAAACTCCCCATGAAGGTTGCAAATGGTGATCACATGATTCAGGGATGTTGCAACCTTTATCAATATATGTCAATTGCCAAGCGCCCAATTTTAATCATGTGACCACAAGTAATAGTGTGATTTTCAAGTGCGAAAACCGGTAGTATTTCAGGAGTGTCATAACTCTGATTGTTCGTAATGCAAATGGTTGTAAGTCAATGACTACCTGTAGTATGTTCACATGTATATTTAAACTGGAAATAGACAAGTAAGAAATGAGTTTTTGAACTGACATGGGATGCTGATTTGCTACACTTTGCTGCACACAACAGTGGATGAATTCAGAGATTTTGATTTTTCTTCTTCTTTTTCTCTTTACACATGGCTAAAATTTCTATCAGCAAAACATGTTAAATAGCACTCTGCTATACAATGATACTTTAAACTGATTATGAAAGCTCATGTTATATTCTTCCATTGGCATAATACAATATTTACAATTATCTCAGAGCTTAACTCAGAGCTTGGGAGATCCAAATAAAAGTTATAATCTGAAAACAGGCAGCCTATTTATTGCTATCCCGCTCTCTCACTCATTCTTTCTCTTTATTAGGATTTGCTCTTCTTCTTTTTTTTAAGGAATTCCACTATTAACATAACAACTGGACAGATTTTTCTAGCAATTACATATAGAAATGAATGCATTTATTTGTTGATTATTCATTCTACTCTCATACCGCTAAGTAGCTGATCAACATACAAATTAAAATATCAAGGGAAATAATACTCACAAAACATACAATGCAACAAGGATGCATGAATTATACATTTTGTACACAAGCCCATCATAGGAAGTGCTTAAGTACATTGCTATGGGCCAGCTGTCATATGCAACAATATCAATCACAAAAAAAATCACCTTTGCACCAAGGGAAGCAGCTCCTACCCTGGAGCTAAAGCAGCAGCAATCTAAGCTGATAAAGAGAGTGGAACTGTCTAACTGAGATAGATACAGGCCAAAGGGCAATGAGAATTACATTTGGTCAATTATCCTGTTGACGCCCACAGGACTGTCACAGTGGAGAAAACAAGTTAACACAAAAGAATTCCATGCTATGGCATTATAACTGTACTGGCTGCCAACCTTTTAGAATAAAGAATAAAACTGTTCACACAGAATTAGCAGGTGGGAATTGCTGACAGTGCCAACTAATATGCTCTTTTCCCTCCCTTGCTTAATAATTTTATTGAAGTTTTTAATAAACATAATACAACTAAAGTTTAAAACTAAACTAGAACAAAAGAAAAGAAAAATTAAACATTCAGAAGATGTAGAGAAAAAAGACAAAAAGAGAAAAGTAGAAAAGATAAGGGCAACAAAGACCATCACAAAGAAGTGGCTTCCAACCGTCATCGCACTGTGCATAAGCTGATATACTAACTTTTGACCCTTTTTCTAAAGCAATAAAAAATATTCTTCTGATAGCCTAAATTTAGCTATAAGTAATCCAGAAATTATCATTTTTTCAATCCTAATTCAGCAAAATTCTTATTAGGAGTTACCAGAAATATCAAACATATAGTTTATCCTTGATTAAAAAGTCCAACTTTACATTCCTTCTTTTTTGCTTTTCACAATCTTGACTTTAAATCATTTCAATGGCATAGTAGGATTTGATATTTTATCAATTTTTGGCATTCAAGAGGAGTCTTCAAAACTTGCACCTATTTTGGTGCAGATTTTGCACCTACTTTATGGGATTTACCTATTTGGTAAATCCCATAAAGAGGCATCTTCCAGGTTTTCTTCTTGCAGCTATTCCATGTCCCAATACTTTTCTTGATTTGTCTTTTATATCCCAATTTTGATAATCTCAATTTTATTGTCTTTCATATCTTCAAACTCTATAAGGTTTTCTGTCAGAAAAAAGTATTTTAAAGTTTTTCTCATTATCTTCTAAAAGTTTATCCATTGAGTGCATCCTTTCTGAAATAATTATTAATATTTCAGTCCATGTTTTTGAAAAAAAAAAAACCTCTTTAAGGTAAGAAAAAAATATAGCTGGTTTAGCCATTTTAAATCTTTCCTTCCTGGTCCTTTAGTGTCCATTCACAACATTCATCAAGCTTCAGTTTCTAATATGAGTTTACTTCTCTTTCAATTATTTTCTACATGTATATTATTTAAAGATATACTTGTTTTTCAAATCTTACAGCAAAAAGATTCAATATTTAAAACGTGTCTGATCTCCCAATTAGTTTAAAACTTTCTTAAATGTAAATCTTTTTTTCTTTTTTGCTTTTTTGCCGATTGAATATTATTTTAAATCCTTAAGTCTTTGTTTCATAAATTTTGAAGAAGATTAGGTCTTCATAAAGTCAGATTAAGCTCTGAAGGTCCCTAATATCCATAAAGTGATTAAATTTAACATTTCTGAATGCAAGTAGAAAATGGATTTGGCTTGCCTAATATCCTCATGAAAGGCTGCACTCTTACTTTCACATCTTGGCTTTCTTAGCACTCTTCAAGAACCCAACAGTTCTTGGGCAGACACAGTATTAAAGGGAGAATTTATTGCTATAAATCCTGACAACAAAGTAGCAGGAGATGATGGTGGAAAAAGGCAAAAGCTGGAAAACAGGAATTACTTGCAGATAAGAACTTGGCTGGACAAAGGTGAATTCCAAGTTAAACACTGTTAGGTCAAGCAGAAGATTTATGATGCCAAGTCAAGGGAGAAGTCTTAATCAATTAACAAGCTGGGGTTTCAAATAAGAGGTTTCTAGGCAAGAGTCACAGAACATGAATCCTGATATTCAAGTTTCTTCTCGGAAGAGAAAACTATTTTCTTCTTCTTTTTTTCTTCTTCTTTTTTTAATATCCTCACGTTCTTCCCAACCCTGATTTAAATACACTCAATATGATTCCATCTTATTGACACTGTTTTCTAGTTTACTCAATTTAACCCCTTCAAGTTTATGTACATCCAGAAACAGAGTCCACAAGAAGACCAAGTTTATTGAGAGATAAACTCAATTTATTTAAGCAAAATTAGAAAATCTGAATGTATTTATTCTCCCTCCCTTTTATAATCCCAGTGAGTCAGGAAGCAGTCAGTCTGAGTCTCTTCCTATTGTTTTTCCTTGGGTTTGCTTCTGTCCTTTTCATTTTAGTAATATCATCTGAATATTTCCCTCAAGGCCAGCTTCATAGTTCTCTACATTCACAAATCAGGATGTTATAAGGGTGGCCATATCTATAAGTTTGTTTTCCCCTTGTGGTCAACAGTTGAATTTCAGTCTATTAATGCTCATATGTACTGCTGTTTATTTCTTTACATTTGTCCACTGTGAAATAACAAATCCCTGAGGCAGTCTGAAGGAAAACCTTGAGGGAGATTCCATTGTTAAAGAAATGCTTACCAATGGGTTCAAAACTCATAAAAACCTATCACTCACCATTGAAGTCAATAAATCTTGGTCACCTTCTAATGCTATGTGATCAGTAACTGTATATGTGTACAGTATATTTGTACATCTGGAACAATGTGTATTTGTATATGTGCACACGTGGAACAATGTGAATTTATACACATTGTTCCTAAACTTGCCAGTTGATTGCAAGTTGCTGAGGGCACAAACTACTCCTTGAATATAAAATAAGAATCTGTTGCAAAGATTATTTTATATGCAAAGCAACACTAACTGCCTTGAAATGGCATTTCCAATTCAGCAACAAAATGACTTCAATACAAATGTATAATACAAATATATAATACAAAAGTACAGATTAGGTGAAATCTGGCTCAAATACAGTAACTACGAGAGGAACCTTGGAGTCCTAGTGGATGATCACTTAAGTGTGCAGCAGCAGACAAAAAGACTAATACAATCCTTGGTTGTATAAACAGAGGCACAGAATCAAAATCATGTGACGTGTTAGTGCCACTTTATAAAACCTTAGTAAGACCACACCTGGAATACTGCATCCAGTTTTGGTCACCACACTATAAAAGAAGATGTTGAGACTTTGGAAAAGAAAAGATAATTAAAGGCCTGGAGACTAAAACATATGAAGCATGGTTGCAGGACTTGGGTATGGTTAATCTAAAAAAAGGACTAGAGGTGACACGATAGGCGTATTCCAGTATTTGAGGGGCTGCCACAAAGAAAAGGCGGTCAACTTATTTTCCAAAGCACCAGAGGGCAGGACAAGAAACAATGGATGGAAATTAATCAAGGAAAGATGCAACCTGGAATTAAGGAGAAACTTCCTAACAGTGAGAACAATTAACCAGTGGAAAAGCTTACCTTCAGAAGTTGTGGGTGCTTTGACACTGGAGGGTTTTAAGAAGAGACTGGACAGCCAGTTGTCTGAAATGGCATAGGTTCTCCTGCTTGAGCAAGGGGCTGGACTAGAAGACCTCCAAGGTCCCATTCAGCTCTGTTCTATTCTATTCAAATATGGAATTTCATTATGAAATTGTGGGAGTGTCTTGTTACTTCAAGAAACTGCCTATTGTCCAGAAGAGCCCTGCAATCTCAGCATTAAAAAAAAAAGGCTTTCTCT
The DNA here is from genome assembly GCF_028640845.1 of Ahaetulla prasina. Taxonomy (NCBI): domain Eukaryota; kingdom Metazoa; phylum Chordata; class Lepidosauria; order Squamata; family Colubridae; genus Ahaetulla; species Ahaetulla prasina. The sequence continues at coordinate 90,605,698 of NC_080541.1, read as the reverse complement.
ACTATGTCTAGCAATGGGGGAAAAGGTTGCTTTTTAAAGATTCTTAAATATTTACAGTTTAGTTAGTGAAATTAATTGCCTGAAAACCTGTCAGGCTCAAAAGCACACACAGCAGGTGTCTCTTTGATTTAGTGATCATTAACTGGCTTTTGCTGCTCTTTTGGACAAACACCCTGAAGGTGAGCCTGTAAATCCTATTTAAATTGCTTCTAGGAAGATAGAAACATTTCTATTATAATTGTATGAGCTGTCTGGCTGCAGAAAAGGGGCATCTGTTTTCTGCTGCATTGATACAATCATACATACCTTGCTGACACAACCAGCCCAACCAAGCAGAAGCAGAAGAATAGTTATCAGCATTTCACAGGTTCCAGATGGCAAATATTTGGCAGTTAATGCCCAGTCACTGAGTCATAAGAAACCATTTCATTTGTCATTAGGGTACATCATTACTGGTGAAATTAATTATATATATATATATATATATATATATATATATATATATATATATATATATATATATATATAGTTTTGAAAGGAGAATGAGTCATGAGATATTTTATATACAGTACTTTATACCAAACATAAAGGATTTAGAAAACATCTAAACCCTTACGTGAGCTATATAAATGCATATGAAATGGACACTAAGGCTGTTAGTGACACTCAAGAATTTTTTCCCCATAAACTAGTAAATTGCTTCCATTTATACTTTAGAAGAAGATATTTAAAAAGTTTTTCATGAAAATTTTTGATAGTTCCCCTCTTCCCCTGGTGGAAGAGATCAGAGGTGAGTTTCAGCAGGTTCTGATCAGTTCTGGAGAACCGGTAGCGGAAATTTTGAATAGTTCGGAGAGCCAGTTATAAAAATTCTGACTGGCCCCGCCCCAATCTATTCTCTGCCTCCTGAGTCCCAGCTGATCAGGAGGAAATGGGGATTTTGCAGTAACCTTCCCCTGCATTGAGAGGGAATGGAGATTTTACAGTATTCTTCTCCTGGAGTGGGGTGGGAATGGAGATTTTACAGTCTCCTTCCCATGCCATGCCTACCAAGCCATACCCACAGAACCAGTAGTAAAAAAATTTGAAACCCACCACTGGAAGAGATGCACTTTTCTGTACATATGGCAAGAAGTTCATTTTTTAAAAAAAAATATTTTAAATCATGTAGGAATTTCAGAAAATCTAGGAAAATTCAAACACAAACAGTAGTGACTTTGAAAAAGCTAATTTTGCAATATTGATTTGTTTATATTGGATTAATCTATTCTAACAGTGATCTGAAGAATTTAGGCTACTGCATCGTGAAGCATTTCTCTATGCCAATCTAGTAAGATAGGCTGATCTGAAAGGCGACAAATGACTTAGGGTTAAGCAGTGAAGACATAGGCTGGCTGAAAGATACAACAGTAGAATTTATCAATAAGAGGCTAAATATTCTTTCACTGCACTATATTCTATTTATTCACTTATTAAATACAGTTCTATCTTGCTGCAATCAAAAAAAAATATTCTTCAGCAGTTTACATAGAATATAAATACAAAGAGTTGAAAACAAAATGAAAGTCAACTATCCAGGACAAAGAGGACAACAATAAAAATGATCAATGAAAATAAAATATGGCATCATAAATAAGGCTATGAAACAATCATGACTTCAACAATTTCTGAAATTGTCAGCAAGGACGGAGTACCTCCCTCCAGGAAGTGTTCCACAAAAACATGGCTGAACTCATCCCTCCCTGACTCCATTATTTCAGACAAAGAGTATTATGTTTTTCGGTCAGATCGAAACCCAGAGGAGGTGGAGTGGCTATCTTTTACAAAAAGTCATTGAATCTAAAAAATATTCAAGTTGCACATAAACTTGTTAAGCTACTGAAGTTCGCAGATGACACAACAGTGATTGGTCTCATTCGAGACAATGACGAATCCTCATATAGACGAGAGGTCGAACGACTAGCCTTGTGGTGCAACCAAAACAATCTGGAACTGAACACACTCAAAACCGTAGAAATGGTGGTAGACTTTAGGAAAAACCCTTCCATACTTCCACCTCTCACAATACTTGACAACACAGTATCAACAGTAGAAACCTTCAAATTTCTGGGTTCTATCATATCGCAAGATCTCAAATGGACAGCTAACATCAAAAACATCATTAAAAAAGGACAACAAAGAATGTTCTTTCTGCGCCAACTCAGTAAGCTCAAACTGCCCAAGGAGCTGCTGATCCAATTCTACAGAGGAATTATTGAGTCTGTCATTTGCACCTCTATAACTGTCTGGTTCGGTTCTGCAACCCAACAAGAAAAACACAGACTTCAGAGGATAATTAGAACTGCAGAAAAATAATTGCTACCAACTGCCTTCCATTGAGGACCTGTATACTGCATGAATCAAGAAGAGGGCCGTGAAAATATTTGCAGATCCCTCGCATCCTGGACATAAACTGTTTCAACTCCTACCTCAAAACGACGCTATAGAGCACTGCACACCAGAACAACTAGACACAAGAACAGTTTTTCCGAAGGCCATCACTCTGCTAAACAAATAATTCCCTCAACACTGTCAGACTATTTACTGAATCTGCACTACTATTAATCGTTTCATAGTTCCCATCACCAATCTCTTTCCACTTATGACTGTATGACTATAACTTGTTGCTGGCAATCCTTATGATTTATATTGATATATTGATCATCAATTGTGTTGTAAATGTTGTACCTTGATGAACGTATCTTTTCTTTTATGTACACTGAGAGCATATGCACCAAGACAAATTCCTTGTGTGTCCAATCACACTTGGCCAATAAAATTCTATTCTATTCTATTCTATTCTATTCTATTCTATTCTATTCTATTCTATTCTATTCTATTCTATTCTATTCTATTCTTCCTGAAACTATTGTATGTGAACTGTCCCTTAACATCACACTTCACTTCTTACTATGCTTCTTACTATGCTACAGAGCCCCTGACTACGATATCACACATGCAAACATGTTAACCACACTACTAACATGGGCTACCTCTTGCCCATATCCTCTCATCTTCCTGAGTGACCTCAATCTACTTCTTATTAACTGGATAACAAACGAATGTACAACTGAACCAATCCACACTACCCTGTACGATGCTGTTACAAATCTAGTCTTGATCAACTAGTAACTAACAATACAAGACTCAACAACTGCCTTGACCTCATCTTCTGCAACAATGCAAACTCAATTTATGGACTACAAATAAAAGAACCCTTTTCCAATAGTGACCACAGCATGATAGACTTTTGTCTCAATATATGCCCTTACAAAAATCTTCATAATAATGGTATTCTAAACTACAATTTCAAAAAAGCCAACTATGACCTTATAAACACCTACCTCTCATCTCTTGACTGGCAAAATCTATTCTCAATCTGTATCACTGCTGAAGACCACTATAGAGTTTTCCTACTTGAAGTCAATAGAGTCATAAAATATACATACCACAAACCACCTACAAAATCAGAAAAAACAAATTACCCATATCAATAAAAAAGCTCCAATCCAAAAAAATTTCCCTCTGGCGAAGAAACAAAACTGGCTATGTAGAAACCGCTACAAAAATATATGCAACCAAATAAAAATTGAATGCACCAATTACCACACCAAACAAGAAGAAGACCTTCTGCGCACAAAATCCAATTGTGCTTTTTATAATTTTGTGAACAACAAACTTAAAGACTCGAGATCCATCCCACCACTAAAAGGATCTAATGGCAAAGATGAAACAGTTAAAGCAAACCTCTTTAACACATTCTTCGGCTCAGTCTTTGTTAACAGTAATGGCTCACACCACACATTCCCCAATTGTACCAACAATGAGTACAGTGACCTAACACAAATAGATTTCATAGAAGATAACGTTGAAAAGGCTCTTCACAAACTGACACCATCTCTATCTATACATGCAGCAGACTGACACCCACTACGAAGATGTAGCACGACCACGAACACGAAGCCAAACAGCAGCAGTGCAGCTCACCAGCTCAAATCCCCCTGCAGCACAGATTAGACTGAGCACAACCAAGCCCCCACCAACACAGGACACACCCCAGCCAATCAGAGCACAGAAAACCCCATCCAATCAGAGCACAGCCAAGCTCCCACCCAATCAGTTCAAACCCCACTAGCAGTTAAAAGGAAGAAATAGCTGCGATCACACATTGCTCCCAGAAGCACGGTTGAAGCCTGAAGATGACGAATGAGACTTCGTCAAACGCCGCCAAGACACTTCCAATTTTACACGGAGAAAACCCGAACAACCAAAGACCTATATATATATATATATATATATATATATATATATATATATATATATATATATATATATATATATAGTTTTGAAAGGAGAATGAGTCATGAGATATTTTATATACAGTACTTTATACCAAACATAAAGGATTTAGAAAACATCTAAACCCTTATGTGAGCTATATAAATGCATATGAAATGGACACTAAGGCTGTTAGTGACACTCAAGAATTTTTTCCCCATAAACTAGTAAATTGCTTCCATTTATACTTTAGAAGAAGATATTTAAAAAGTTTTTCATGAAAATTTTTGATAGTTCCCCTCTTCCCCTGGTGGAAGATATCAGAGGTGAGTTTCAGCAGGTTCTGACCAGTTCTGGAGAACCGGTAGCGGAAATTTTGAGTAGTTCGGAGAGCCAGTTATAAAAATTCTGACTGGCCCCGCCCCAATCTATTCTCTGCCTCCTGAGTCCCAGCTGATCAGGAGGAAATGGGGATTTTGCAGTAACCTTCCCCTGCATTGAGAGGGAATGGAGATTTTACAGTATTCTTCTCCTGGAGTGGGGTGGGAATGGAGATTTTACAGTCTCCTTCCCATGCCATGCCTACCAAGCCATACCCGCAGAACCAGTAGTAAAAAATTTTGAAACCCACCACTGGAAGAGATGCACTTTTCTGTACATATGGCAAGAAGTTCATTTTTAAAAAAAAAATGTTTTAAATCATGTAGGAATACCAGAAAATCTAGGAAAATTCAAACACAAACAGTAGTGACTTTGAAAAAGCTAATTTTGCAATATTGATTTGTTTATATTGGATTAATCTATTCTAACAGTGATCTGAAGAACTTAGGCTACTGCATCGTGAAGCATTTCTCTATGCCAATCTAGTAAGATAGGCTGATCTGAAAGGCAACAAAGGAGTTAGGGTTAAGCAGTGAAGACATAGGCTGGGTGAAAGATACAACAGTAGAATTTATCAATAAGAGGCTAAATATTCTTTCACTGCACTATATTCTATTTATTCACTTGTTAAATACAGTTCTATCTTGCTGCAATCAAAAAAAAATTATTCAGCAGTTTACATAGAATATAAATACAAAGAGTTGAAAACAAAATGAAAATCAACTATCCAGGACAAAGAGGACAACAATAAAAATGATCAATGAAAATAAAATATGGCATCATAAATAAGGCTATGAAACAATCATGACTTCAACAATTTCTGAAATTGTCAGCAAGGACGGAGTACCTCCCTCCAGGAAGTGTTCCACAAAAACATGGCTGAACTCATCCCTCCCTGACTCCATTATTTCAGACAAAGAGTATTATGTTTTTCGGTCAGATCGCGAAACCCGCAGAGGAGGTGGAGTGGCTATCTTTTACAAAAAGTCATTGAATCTAAAAAATATTCAAGTTGCACATAAACTTGTTAAGCTACTGAAGTTCGCAGATGACACAACAGTGATTGGTCTCATTCGAGACAATGACGAATCCTCATATAGACGAGAGGTCGAACGACTAGCCTTGTGGTGCAACCAAAACAATCTGGAACTGAACACACTCAAAACCGTAGAAATGGTGGTAGACTTTAGGAAAAACCCTTCCATACTTCCACCTCTCACAATACTTGACAACACAGTATCAACAGTAGAAACCTTCAAATTTCTGGGTTCTATCATATCGCAAGATCTCAAATGGACAGCTAACATCAAAAACATCATTAAAAAAGGACAACAAAGAATGTTCTTTCTGCGCCAACTCAGTAAGCTCAAACTGCCCAAGGAGCTGCTGATCCAATTCTACAGAGGAATTATTGAGTCTGTCATTTGCACCTCTATAACTGTCTGGTTCGGTTCTGCAACCCAACAAGAAAAACACAGACTTCAGAGGATAATTAGAACTGCAGAAAAAATAATTGCTACCAACCTGCCTTCCATTGAGGACCTGTATACTGCATGAATCAAGAAGAGGGCCGTGAAAATATTTGCAGATCCCTCGCATCCTGGACATAAACTGTTTCAACTCCTACCCTCAAAACGACGCTATAGAGCACTGCACACCAGAACAACTAGACACAAGAACAGTTTTTTCCCGAAGGCCATCACTCTGCTAAACAAATAATTCCCTCAACACTGTCAGACTATTTACTGAATCTGCACTACTATTAATCGTTTCATAGTTCCCATCACCAATCTCTTTCCACTTATGACTGTATGACTATAACTTGTTGCTGGCAATCCTTATGATTTATATTGATATATTGATCATCAATTGTGTTGTAAATGTTGTACCTTGATGAACGTATCTTTTCTTTTATGTACCCTGAGAGCATATGCACCAAGACAAATTCCTTGTGTGTCCAATCACACATGGCCAATAAAATTCTATTCTATTCTATTCTATTCTATTCTATTCTATTCTATTCTATTCTATTCTATTCTATTCTATTCTTCCTGAAACTATTGTATGTGAACTGTCCCTTAACATCACACTTCACTTCTTACTATGCTTCTTACTATGCTACAGAGCCCCTGACTACGACATCGCACGTGCGAACATGTTAACCACACTACTAACATGGGCTACCTCTTGCCCTTATCCTCTCATCTTCCTAAGTGACCTCAATCTACCTCTTATTAACTGGATAACCAATGAATGTACAACTGAACCCATCCATACTACCCTGTACAATGCTGTTACAAATCTAGGTCTTGATCAACTAGTAACTAACAATACAAGACTCAACAACTGCCTTGACCTCATCTTCTGCAACCATGCAAACTCAATTTATGGACTACAAATAAAAGAACCCTTTTCCAACAGTGACCACAGCACTTTTGTCTCAATATATGCCCTTACAAAAATCTTCATAATAATGGTATTCCAAACTACAATTTCAAAAAAGCCAACTATGACCTTATAAACACCTACCTCTCATCTCTTGACTGACGAAATCTATTCTCAATCTGTATCACTGCTGAAGACCACTATAAAGTTTTCCTACTTGAAGTCAATAGAGTCATTAAACTATACGTACCACAAACCGCAACCAAAATCAGAAAAAACAAATTACTCATATCAATAAAAAAGCTCCAATCAAAAAAACAAAATCCCTCTGGCGAAGAAACAAAACTGGCTATGTAGCCAACTTCAGAAACTGCTACAAAAATATATGCGACCAAATAAAAATTGAATGCACCAATTACCACACCAAACAAGAAGAAGACCTTCTGCGCACAAAATTCAATTGTGCTTTTTATAATTTTGTGAACAACAAACTTAAAGACTCGGGATCTATCCCACCACTAAAAGGTCTAACGGCAAAGAATATAATGATGAAACAGTTAAAGCAAATCTCTTTAACACATTCTTCGGCTCAGTCTTTGTAAACAGTAATGGCTCACACCCAACATTCCCAAGTCGTACCAGCAACGAGTACAATGATCTAACACAAATAGATTTCACAGAAGATAATGTTGAAAAGGCCCTTCGCAAACTGAAACCATCTCTATCTATTGGACCTGATGGCCTATGTGCATACTTCTTAAAAAAGCTTTCCACTAATATAGCAGAACCCCTAAGCATAATCTTTGAAAAAGCTTTCATGAACAGCTCCCTTCCCAAACTTTGGTCACTAGCCATAGTCATCCCTGTCTTCAAAAAAGGAAACCCCAGCATAGTTGAAAATTACAGACCAATCTCTTTATGCTGTGTCACCTGCAAAGTAATGGAATCAATCATCAACCAATCCATTATCCTCCACCTAGAAACAAGCAACCTACTCTCTAATAAACAATTTGGTTTCAGAAAAAAATTATCCAACTTCTGCACTGCAAAAACATATAGACTACAAATCTTGATCAGGGCAAAGCAATAGATGCAATTTACATAGACTTCTGTAAAGCTTTTGACTCTGTGGTACATGACAAACGTCTCCTAAAACTAAAATCCTACGGCATCTCCAGACCTCTCCACAATTGGATAACAGCATTCCTGTCAAACAGACAACAAGTGATCAAAATAGGCAGTGCCCTATCAAATCCTGTTCCTGTCAATAGCAGCGTTCTTGGACCAACACTCTTTATATTATATATTAATGATCTCTGTGACCATATTAAAAGTAATTGTGTACTCTTCGCTGACGATGTCAAAATATTTAACACTACCAACAATACAGCTACCCTTCAAAAAGACCTTGACTTTGTGTCGGAATGGTCAAAAATTTGCAACTCCAAATCTCAGCCAGCAAATGCTCTGTCTTACACATTGGAAAAAAGAATCTGAACACTAAATACAAGCTCGATGGACATTACCTTGTAGATGACCCCCACCCTGTTAAAGACCTTGGAGTTTTCATATCCAATGATCTAAGTGCCAAAGCTCACTGCAACTACATCGCAAAAAAGGCTTTAAGAGTTGTAAACTTAATCTTGCTTAGCTTCTTCTCCAGAAACACACCACTACTAACCAGAGCATATAAAACATTTGCTAGACCAATTCTTGAATACAGCTCACCTGTCTGGAACCCATACCTCATTTCGGACATTAATACAATTGAGTGTGTCCAGAAATATTTTACAAGAAGAGTTCTCCACTCCTCTGATTACAACAAAATACCTTAAACCACCAGATTTGAAATCCTGGGTCTAGAAAATTTAGAACTCCGCCGCCTTTGACATGACCTGAGTTTAACTCATAGAATCATCTGTTACAACGTCCTTCCTGTTGAAGACTACTTCAGCTTCAATCATAATAATACATGAGCACACAATAGATTTAAATTTAATGTGAACTGCTCCAATCTTGATTGCAGAAAATATGACTTCAGTAACAGAGTTGTTAATGCCTGGAATGCACTACCAGACTCTGTTGTCTCTTCCCATAATCCCCAAAACTTTAACCAAAAACTATCTACTATTGACCTCAGCTCATTCCTAAGAAGTCTGTAAGGGGCGTGCATAAGAGCACCAACGTGCCTACCGTTCGTGTCCTAATGTTCCCTTTGATTGTATCCAATTTCATATAGTTTGAAATGATTATATGATTATATTTATGCTTATATAGTATAGTTATTTCATGCTTATGCTTATATATACTGTTGTGACAATAAATAAATAAATAAATAAATAAATAAATAAATAAATAATAATAAAAAAGTGTTCATGCTATAACAGAGATGCAGTACCTTCTCACTTCAGCAATTGATCTGTGGAGTTTTGTAAGAGTTTCTCCCAAGATGTTGTAATTTCTAAGGCTGGTCCATTTCTAAGCCTGGCACCAAGTCAGAAAGGATTTTATAGATCTTAAATTCTACCCAGAAAGGGGAACATGATAGGGAATCATTTCAGGACTGCAAAATGATGTTCCCAATAACAGGAACAGTATCACATGTAGGCCACCTGCATTTAAGAGGTTTGCATATGTTCCTCTGACCATGGCTTCCACCTGATGTTCAAGCAGGAGCTGTGAGTCCAGAAGGACTCCAAGTTGAGTTTTTTTTTCACTCTAATGGTTAGTGGTTGCTCACTAATGAACATTTATGGTGGTGTCAGAATCTTGATATTCCCATTTACTTGGTTTCATCTTCAGTCTGTTCCGGACACTGGACAAGGATATCACTAGTATATCTATCATGGTTAGGAAGAAACCCAAACACTGAATAATCTCCTCTAGCAGTTTTATCTAGATGCTAAAAAGCAGGAGAGATACATACATGTCCTGCCATATACCATACCTCAAAGACTAAGATACCAACCAAGCAGTCCAATAAAAATAGCAAGATTGATGGTATCAAAAGCTGCTAAAATGTATCACTTGTTGCTTTTTGTACACTGAGAGTTTATGTACTGGAGACAAATTCTTCTGTGTCCAATCACACTTGGCCAATAAAGAATTCTATTCTATTCTAAAAGACCCGATAAGTACAGAAGGAGCTTGGTATCCCATCCAAATCTCAGCATTGGTTATTCCAGAAAGCAATCAATATACTCTTCATCCCATTCTCAGGCCTGATTGAAAAGGGTCCAGTTAATTTGCTTCCTCTAGGAAACTCTGCCATTGTCACTGAATAATCTTCTCTACAATTGGGAGGTTGGAGCCTGGCTGATAGTCATCAAAATGCCAGAAGACAACCAAGAGAGATCATATCTATTTTCTTGGAGGTCAGACAGAAAGGAATCTCAGATAATGGTAAAATGATATCCACTTTGAATTTTAAAATGCAAATCACTGAGAACAGTTTGATTTAAATTATTCTGAAATCTCAGGTACAGTAGAAATGAAATGGGGCTTCTTGAATATTTTTAGATAATAATCACTATTACTAATAATAATTGGTACATGATTATAGCCAGCTAGTATTTTTTAAACCAGCAAAGTAGGGTTGCCTGAAGTGAATGTTTGAACTGTGACAAAGAATTTATACTGACTCAAATACTACTGAATAATGATTAGCAGATTAAAAGAAATTCATTAGTGGAAATAAAATATTCAGGGATGCAAAACTGGAAGAGACAAAACATGAATATCAAAATAAAAGAATAAAAAAACAAACAGAATGCTGGCAAGGAAAGCATTACACAGTCAATTTATATAAAAGAGCAAGAGGTAAATGGATAAAAATAACTCCTGGTAATGGCTTACAATTGGAATATTTAAAAAAAGAAAAAGAAATGGAAGGCTTAATTTTGGCTGCTCAAGAGCAAGCTATTCAAACTAATGCAATCAAGGCCAGAATTTTAAAAATCATCAAATGATTTAAAATGCAGATTGAACAAAGAAGCAGAAGAAATGGTAGCTCATATATTTCAGCTTGTGCAATAAGACTGCACAAACTGATTATAAACAACAACATGACATTGTTGCCAAAATGATTCACTGGAACATCTGTAAAAATTATCATGTGCCTCTAACAAACAATTGGTGAGAAAATATAATTGAAAAAATCACTCAAAAATGACCAGAATTCATATTATAATTTCTTGGACCACATAACCCATCAGATTTAACTGTAGTTGAAAAGATGACATTGTGGACAACTGATGTGGCAATAAGGGGATAGTAGAATAGAAGATAAAGAATTGAAAAAGATCACAAAGTATCAAGATCTGAAAATCAAAGTTATAACATAACATAACATAACATCAGAGTTGGAAGGGACCTTGGAGGCCTTCTAGTCCAATCCCCTGCCCAGGCAGGAAACCCTACACCATCTCAGTCAGATGGTTATCCAACATTTTCTTAAAAATTTCCAGTGTTGGAGCATTCACAACTTCTGAAGGCAAGTCGTTCCACTTATTAATTGTTCTAACTGTCAGGAAATTTCTCCTTAGTTCTAAGTTGCTTCTTTCTTTGATCAGTTTCCACCCATTGCTTCTTGTTCTACCCTCAGGTGCTTTGGAGAACAGCCCGACTCCCTCTTCTTTGTGGCAGCCCCTGAGATATTGGAACACAGCTATCATGTCTTCCCTAGTCCTTCTTTTTGTTAAACTAGACATACCCAGTTCCTGCAACCGTTCTTCATATGTTTTATCCTCCAGTCCCCTAATCATCTTTGTTGCTCTTCTCTGCACTCTTTCTAGAGTCTCAATATCTTTTTTACATCGTGGCGACCAAAACTGGATGCAATATTCCAAGTGTGGCCTTACCAAGGCATTATAAAGTGGTACTAACACTTCACGTGATCTTGATTCTATCCCTCTGTTTATGCAGCCCAGAACTGTGTTGGCTTTTTTAACAGCTGCTGCACACTGCTGGCTCATATCTAAATGGTTATCCACTAGGACTCCAAGACCCCTCTCACAGGTACTACTATTGAGCAAGGTACCACATATACGGTACTGGTGCATTTTGTTTTTTTGGCCTAAATGTAGAACCTTACTTTTTTCACTGTTGAATTTCATTTTGTTAGAAATTCAACAGTGAAAAAAGTAAGGTTCTACATTTAGGCCAAAAAAACATAATGCACCAGTACCGTATATGTGGTACCTTGCTCAATAGTAGTACCTGTGAGAGGGATCTTGGAGTCCTAGTGGATAACCATTTAGATATGAGCCAGCAGTGTGCAGCAGCTGTTAAAAAAGCCAACACAGTTCTGGGCTGCATAAACAGAGGGATAGAATCAAGATCACGTGAAGTGTTAGTACCACAAGTTGAAAGGTTATGGCATAAACTACTTATTGTAGCCCCAATGGTTATTGGAACACTGGCTGCCATATCAAAAAAACCCAAAACAAAAGCATTTGACCGCAGTTAGAAAATTTGCACATAGACAAGATTTCCATTTTTTTTCAACTATAAAAGCCATGCTACTTGGATCCGCTCATATACTATGCCAATACCTTAAGACATCATTTATTCTTGGGAAGAACTCAATCTGTGTGAAGGCCAACATCAGCTAAAGAACTGGCAGCTGTGATTTCATATTGTCCATTTAATAATAAAAGTAATATAATACACCATCAAACAACAACATCTGCCTGTTCCAGGTCCTTGGGAAGGCCTTGATAGATGGATAAAATACCTAGTCCAGTCTAAACATCTGGCTGACTGCAATGAATCATAATAATAATATGTCACAGCACATGTTGAACTTAACAATTGTTGATAAGCAAGACAAAAAAAATCTAGATGGTGGACATTGCAGTGTTGCAATGTTGATGATATTACCTAGTTTTGGTAATGAAATATTTGCAGGAAAACAACCAAACTCAGAGAACATCAACTACCTCTCATTTCAACCTTGAGCTACAAATATTCTCCTTTATTTGGTAACAACATCTGCCTACCTCAGACCCTTGGGAAGGACTCAATAGGTGGGCAAAATGCCAAATCTAGACTAAACATTGGGTAATTGTGTGACCATCAACAACAATAATTTATCCCTTTGTTTCTAGAGATTTTCAACCTGTCAGTTAATAAAGGACATCTCTCTGGCAGAACTGTGTGAAAAAAGATGAATTCACTGGAACTCAACAAAAAACTAAAACAGATATAATGGGTGAAGATCCTATATTATGTCTATAAGCAACAGGATCTGGAAAATCATATTAGTGTTTAGTATTCCACTTCTGCTTTTTGGTCGCAGTTGCAAACACTGGGTTTCAAGGCTAAATATGGAGAGGCTAAATATACCTATTTCTCTCTTTCTCTAGCAATGGGGAAAAACGTTTATCTTGTTTTTCTTAATACCCACTAAAATGTAGCCATTGGTAGTGCTGATTGTTTTCTCTATTGAATGAAGCATAGCAGTGTAGCTGCTCAGATCTGAGAACTATTGCTTAATTTTAGTGTTATGAGTATTTGTCTTTAAGTTGAAGACAACATATATTTTGCTCCCTGGATTTTCCATCAAAACACTGATTACGCCAAACTTTGCTTTTCTTCAGGAAGCTGGTTGCCTATGGCTTAGGGCCCGAGTACTTACGGGACCGTCTGCTGTTACCGTATGCCTCCCACCGACCAGTACGTTCTCACAGAGAGGGACTTCTCAGGGTGCCGTCCGCCAAGCAATGTCGGCTGGCGGCCCCCAGGGGAAGGTCCTTCTCTGTGGGGCTCCCACACTCTGGAACGAGCTTCCCCCGGGTTTACGCCAAATACCTGACCTTCGGACCTTCCGCCGCGAACTGAAGACACACCTTTTCATTCGCGCGGGGCTGGCTTAAATTTTTTAATTTTTATAAATTTTAAATTTAATTGATTTTAAATTTGTTATTTATTTTAAATGGGGTTTAGTTTTATAAATTTTTAAAATGCTAGGCTAATTATAATAAGTTTCTTAATTTCTATTTTAAATTGTACATTGTATTGTTATTTTTTACTGCTGCCTGTACACCGCCCTGAGTCCTTGGGGAGACGGGCGGTATAAAAATCAAATAAATAAATAAATTAAATAAATAAATATTGTGCTGTCATATCTTATCCTCAGGAAATGAATAAAAACCACAATTTTGTATCCACTATCCTGGAAGTAAGTTCTATTTAATTCAATAGTCTGATTTCTAAATAGATAGGATTACACCTTGATCTGATCTACCTGATAACAATTTATAATCCCCTGAAAGTTGCAAAGATCTTATTTTCAGGGTTTAAAAAGAAGTGGCTTATGTCATCAGTATTCCAGAGAACTGCAATCCTATATCACACTTTCCTCTCAGTTTATATAAATATAGGCTACAATTATCTGTACTATGATACCACCACATTGTGTTCTTCTAGCTGCTCCTGCTCTGCATCTTTGCAGAGTTGAACTAAAACCAATTATTTCATTACTAACTTCAGTACAATGCCAAAATGTTCTTTGTTACATTAGGGTGGCACCACAGGCTTTGAAGAGAAAACAAGAATTGCAGCAACTGAAGCTCTCAGGTTTTCCTTTAGGTAATGGGCTATTAAAAACATTTTAAAGTTTAAAAAAAAATCATGTACAGGGGATAGTGGTGTTAACCCATGATTGCCTTCCAAGGTAGAAGGCTCCAAGGATTTGCATCATCATAAGGCCTGGTTGGTGGAGAAACGTGGCTACACATATTGGAAGTAAGAACGGATTACAGACTTCATTCCCTGCGACTACATATCCTGCATTTAAATGGCACAACATTTCACTAAGGTAACACTGCATAGGTGGGATACACTTACTTTCCCTATCACTTCGCAAATGTGATCACACATGACACCTCACATATGGCCTTCTGCGCATATGCAGTAGTTGCACATTACATCCTGGTGGGTGGGCGGAGCCTCCCGCAATCTCCTCTACCGATTAACATGATCCGGACAGAACCCCACCATTGTAACACTGTCTATAACAGATGTAGTCTGGATACAAAATTATTTATTTTCTGGGTTTTCACACTACATCCCATACTTAGGCATTTGTTCCTACCATAATAACACCAGCACAACAACACCTGCATGATAATATCACAAACCAAGCTCCTCTTTTTCGTATCTGCATTGCAACTTCACAAAGAGTTATGTACTGAGCAAACTGTATCATGACATTGTGACACACATTTTCTCATTTTTGTAGATGCCTATGATTGAACCATAAACTAATCAAGCAGACTTGTGAATGGGTTTACACAAGATGCTAAGAGGAGAAAAACAAAGATGAAAACTAACCTGTTTCTGCCCATTGTACAAATACAACAGGAAGGTCTTCAATTGATTTAATTAAACTAACTGTGGAATGGTAGGATAGTATTTCTCTTCTCCAATGCATTTGCTTATAAACATAGATGCATACAGGAGAATGTTCTCACATAGCTATGTGATGCGTAGTTTGCAATTTCATACTCGTTAATTTTGAATTTTAAGTATTACGGTACTTGAATCCTTAGCACATCTTCATGTTTTTAAAATAATATTATTAGACTTTACTATTTTTATTAATATATGTCCCTGGCTGTTTTATTGATTTGTTTTATAAGCACATTCTCGCAATTCTCTAACCTTCGGACCTTCCGTCGCTAACTGAAGACACACCTTTTCATTCACGGGATGGCTTAAATTTTTAATTTTTATAAATTTTAAATTTAATTGATTTTAAATTTGTTATTTATTTTAAATGGGGTTTAGTTTTATAAATTTTTAAAATGCTAGGCTAATTATAATAAGTTTCTTAATTTCTATTTTAAATTGTACATTGTATTGTTATTTTTTACTGCTGCCTGTACATCGCCCTGAGTCCTTGGGGAGACGGGCGGTATAAAAATCAAATAAATAAATAAATAAAATAAATAAATATTGTGCTGTCATATCTTATCCTCAGGAAATGAATAAAAACCACAATTTTGTATCCACTATCCTGGAAGTAAGTTCTATTTAATTCAATAGTCTGATTTCTAAATAGATAGGATTACACCTTGATCTGATCTACCTGATAACAATTTATAATCCCCTGAAAGTTGCAAAGATCTTATTTTCAGGGTTTAAAAAGAAGTGGCTTATGTCATCAGTATTCCAGAGAACTGCAATCCTATATCACACTTTCCTCTCAGTTTATATAAATATAGGCTACAATTATCTGTACTATGATACCACCACATTGTGTTCTTCTAGCTGCTCCTGCTCTGCATCTTTGCAGAGTTGAACTAAAACCAATTATTTCATTACTAACTTCAGTACAATGCCAAAATGTTCTTTGTTACATTAGGGTGGCACCACAGGCTTTGAAGAGAAAACAAGAATTGCAGCAACTGAAGCTCTCAGGTTTTCCTTTAGGTAATGGGCTATTAAAAACATTTTAAAGTTTAAAAAAAAATCATGTACAGGGGATAGTGGTGTTAACCCATGATTGCCTTCCAAGGTAGAAGGCTCCAAGGATTTGCATCATCATAAGGCCTGGTTGGTGGAGAAACGTGGCTACACATATTGGAAGTAAGAACGATTACAGACTTCATTCCCTGCGACTACATATCCTGCATTTAAATGGCACAACATTTCACTAAGGTAACACTGCATAGGTGGGATACACTTACTTTCCCTATCACTTCGCAAATGTGATCACACATGACACCTCACATATGGCCTTCTGCGCATATGCAGTAGTTGCACATTACATCCTGGTGGGTGGGCGGAGCCTCCCGCAATCTCCTCTACCGATTAACATGATCCGGACAGAACCCCACCATTGTAACACTGTCTATAACAGATGTAGTCTGGATACAAAATTATTTATTTTCTGGGTTTTCACACTACATCCCATACTTAGGCATTTGTTCCTACCATAATAACACCAGCACAACAACACCTGCATGATAATATCACAAACCAAGCTCCTCCCTTTCGTATCTGCATTGCAACTTCACAAAGAGTTATGTACTGAGCAAACTGTATCATGACATTGTGACACACATTTTCTCATTTTTGTAGATGCCTATGATTGAACCATAAACTAATCAAGCAGACTTGTGAATGGGTTTACACAAGATGCTAAGAGGAGAAAAACAAAGATGAAAACTAACCTGGTTCTGCCCATTGTACAAATACAACAGGAAGGTCTTCAATTGATTTAATTAAACTAACTGTGGAATGGTAGGATAGTATTTCTCTTCTCCAATGCATTTGCTTATAAACATAGATGCATACAGGAGAATGTTCTCACATAGCTATGTGATGCGTAGTTTGCAATTTCATACTCGTTAATTTTGAATTTTAAGTATTACGGTACTTGAATCCTTAGCACATCTTCATGTTTTTAAAATAATATTATTAGACTTTACTATTTTTATTAATATATGTCCCTGGCTGTTTTATTGATTTGTTTTATAAGCACATTCTCGCAATTCTCTAACCTTCGGACCTTCCGTCGCGAACTGAAGACACATCTTTTCATTCACGCGGGGATGGCTTAAATTTTATCGATTTTAAATTTTTATTAATAATTTTAAATGGGGTTTTAGTTTATTATATATTTTAAACTTTTTAAGCTAATTATAAAATAAGTTTTTTAATTTGCATTTTAAATTGTACATTGTATTGCTTGTTTTATTTTTGCCTGTACACCGCCCTGAGTCCTTCGGGAGAAGGGCGGTATAAAAATCAAAATAATAAAATAATAATAAATAAATTTGATAAGCTTCTTTGTATAGTTCATCTAAACACTGAATTTTAATATGTGGGTTTTTTTCTTCTGATATGTTCAAGATTAGTCTCTTATGTTAATGAAGTCCTTGCCGGTTGTCAGATTAAATGTTAAATCCCCACTAAGTTTTATCAGAAGGAAATTATTATGGATGCTTAATAGGACACCTTGTTTCAGCAATACATATAAGAAAAGCCATTCAAGAATGCAGTCCAGAAGCTTCAGAGAGCCTTCAACAAAGTATGATGTTGGTGACAGAGTTTAGACTCTGATCCTTGGTGTGAGAATAGACTCATATAAAGTTTAAACAATAATGCCTTTGTTTAATTTCTGAATTTTGAGTTATGAAAATGTTGAAAAGGGAATGGAGATTTAAACAAAAATAGAAATGTCAGGATAAACATACAAGAGGTACTGCTCTTCTTCGCATGATAACTTTCCTAATATAAAAATCATCAGAACATCATGGAACTACAGATGACTTGCCAACAATAAGAGTTAAGTCAGAAAATTGATTTTGCTACAGTGCTATATTTTAAGGAAGAGAAAATTGTTTTGTGTAATATCATGATACGATCCTAGTCTTTGTGCTTATTTTCACTTTAATAAGCAGAATGAGTGTTTTTAATTTCAAATAATATAATAATCCTTAAGAGCTTTTGGGAAGAGAATAAACGATAGTTTAACTTTTTTTGTAGGATTATATGCTGCTGGCAGCAATGGCAATTAGTAAATTTACAAAAGCAATGTTAATATTATTCACCCTGGTTCCACGTAATCTGTTTTATTAGCAAGTATCCTATTTAAGTAATTCCTTGGGCATTTAAAATTTGCTTCATTTAATAAATATTCTTTTCTTATTTAACCACATTTAAGTATCCTTTTTTATTGCATCATGAATTGGTAATTTATTACACAGTATGTATTAAACAATACGTGTGTGTGTGTGTGTGTGTGTGTGTATAGTCAGAGAACTTGTTACTGTAGATAGGAATTTCAAAGGTCATGTGTCAAATAAAAGTTTTAAAGAAAATGGCAACCAATTGGAACAGTTGCTATAATTTATATAATACATTATCTATGGAGTGTGACTTTTGGCATAGCTCTTATATATATGCATCAGGGGTGGGTTCTAATTTTTTTTACTACCGGTTCTGTGGGCATGGCTTGATGGTCATATGACAGAGGGTGTGACTTGATGGTCATGTGACTGGGTAGGTGTGGCCAACTCAATGTCACTCACGTCAAGGGGTGCCTCATCTGGCCCCTCCCCTCCCAGCCATTCCCTGTCACACCTAGCCTCAACGTATCTATAGTTCTGCAAAAATGTTGTTCACCTTTTTTCAGCTTTATTATCTACATACTATAGATGCACTTTCATGGACCACTGAAAGGAGGAAATGGCTCTCATGCTTTGCCCAAGAGTGTGATAGGCAACAGGCTTTTAAGGGGCTGCCAGAAAGAAGGGGGGGGCAATGTATTTTCCAAAGCACCAGAAGGCAAAACAAGATGCAATGGATGGAAACTGAACAAAGAAAGAAGCAACCTAAAACTAAGGAGAAACTTCCTGACAGTGTGAACCAATATAGGTTTCAGTCATAATTTCACATATAAAATAGCCATTCCTGTAACACAACTTGCATATTGTTCAAAACAGTCATTAGTATTATGTCTGATGTTGACAGCATGCCTAAAATCCCCATTCCCTCCCCACTCCAGGGGAAGGTTACTTCAAAATCCCCATTCCCTCCCCATCCCACTAATCTGCTCTCGGAAGGAATCAAACTCCCCCCTCTTCATTTCCCAACTAAAATGCTACTCATAAGAAAAGGCTCCCGCATAAGCAAGGAAAAATCAAGCTGCTAACAAGGAACCTGCCTGATACTCATTCCACATTCCTGTCAGCTGCATAAAGGAAACTTTATAAGCAGAAAACAGCTACCGGTGCTTAGAGATAATATAAAGTGGAAGCTGGAAGTTTGGCTCCATTTACAAGCAGGCAGAAAATTCATTCAAGACAGGATATTTCACAATGGAAATCACCCAAATCTTTTTAGAAACACAAAGCCCATGTTGCACAAACCCCAAAGCTTCAAAAACATAGAACCATATAAGAATTCCTCCTCTTATCCAGTTTGTTGTTCAGCTGACCCAGAAACGAACTGCTTCTGCAAGTAAAGAACTCCTTCCAGCAGCTGCGTCAATTTAAAGTGACGGCATCTTTTTTTTCCTCCTTCTTCTTTGCCAAGTGATCTCCTGACTGAGAAAGGAGTCCTGATTTTGTCATTCTAGCTGATCAGTTGGGAGGCTTCTTGGCTTCTCAATTTAAAGTGATGGTGTCTTGTTTTTTCCCCCTCTTCTTTGTCAAGTGAGTCCTTATTTTTTCCTTCTAGCCGATCAGCTGGGAGTCGGGAGGCAGCAATAGATTGGGGGCAGGGCCAGGCAGAGGTGGCATTTACCGGTTCTCCCAACTACTCAAAATGTTTACTACCAGTTTGCAAGAACCCGGGGAGAACTGGTAGCAACCCACCACTGATATGTATCACAAATACACACACATGTATATATGAGAAAGGATATGCACATACAGATGGCTTTCACATTTATATATTTCTTTCCCTCTTTACATATACAGCCATCCATCTCCTGAAAAAAAATATCATTTTTAAAATTTTTAATACTAGAAAGATTTCATTGTATTATTTTGTTTTATCTTACCAAGATTTTAAACATATACAGGAAAATGTGATACATATATTAAACAGTGAAGTAAATAACCCAAAATATTAACTGATTCAGACAAGAAACTGGAAACGGTATGTTACAGCAATATCACTGAGCTGTTAAAGTATATGGAATTGATAAGATCAACGCAAGGATTTAAGGTTAAAGTAATACCAAGCTTCCTCTTAGATCTGCTCTGTGTAACTGCTAACTATAATGCCCATATTATCATAACCTTGTTGCACAATACGACTGCATCATTTTATTCCTTAGGAATTAACACTGGATTCTATTGCAGTGAGAACAAGGCTTGTGGCTTGCCAAAACTCTATTTAAAATGTTAATTGGAATTGATATTATGGGCCCAATGTGCAGCAGATTCATGCGTGATATATTTCACAAGTTTAATATCATGACACTGAAGTGAAAGCCATCTATCTTTCCAGAGAAAAGGTTAAATCCTCATGTTGTGAGTGGTTCACCAAAATCACGAATCTACAATTCTTGTAGCACTTTGGTAACGTCATTCTGTAGAGCGGTTGCAGCTCATATTTGGCTCTAAATTTACAGTAAATTTACTGTAGTAAATAAATATAACTGCTTAACATTTCTTCATTTTTTTAAAAAAACTCTTCATTCACTGTTTAGGAGCCCCTTTATATCATCATTACTGATCCCAAAACTTGCATATTCGTTTTCTTCAAATTTCATTAAAAATTAATTTGTCCTTATATTTGGTTAATGGTTGTGACAGCCTCTTGAGTATCTGCAACAACCCTCATCCTACCACTGTTTCAGGACCTGTTTATGGGCAATAAAAGTGATATGGATTTGGTTTCCATATGGCCTTTGCAAAACCCATTCTGATGCTAAATGTTGTGACATGAAATTGTTTCAAATAGAAAAACAACAACATTGTCATAAGGCTTTGCAAACTCGAACTGTAATGGTAGTTACACTTATGAGTATATTTCATTGAGGGAAGGGGAATACCCAAGCTACATGCAATGGCCAACACTTGGCCAATAAAATTCTATTCTATTCTATTCTATTCTATTCTATTCTATTCTATTCTATTCTATTCTATTCTATTCTATTCTATTCTATTCTATTCTATTCTATTCTAATTATTTTATAAACTAGAAATATTTCCGAGATACAGGGAGTAAGTTTTATTTTGCAGAAAGACCATCTTAATTCGATAACTCAATAATTTATAGGGATATGGTCATGTGCTTAATATCTCTGTGATTCAGATCCTTGAAAAATTTTAATGGGAATAAAAAAAATATATAGCATTCTATATCAACTTTTAATGCCAATTGGTTTGCTTTTATATAAAACCTGCCTTTTCTCAGTTTTATTTATTGCCCTATCCATTTATCTATCTTAGTTTATTATATATAGATAATACCTAGTTTAGCTTGTGATTCATAACTGGAATAATTGAGTCGAACCATATTTTTATGAACAGCATTCTGACATTTGTTTTATGATTTAATTTATGATGACATGTTTGGACACATATCATCCTGCTAACTATAAATGCCATGTTCTATATTATATTTCTAATTGATGAAATTTTCTCATTACTTCTACATTGGCTTAATACTGAATATAGTTAATATGATTGGAGTTGTATCTAATCTATTGTTATATTCACCAAACATTAGAGTTCTCCAAGGAACAGGACACACCAAGAAAAATACATTCCTTTCCTCCAGGGAACGAATAAAGCCTAACAAGGTCCAGACAGAAGAAGAACATCATGGCTTCAAAACCTAAGGGACTGGTTTAGACAAAACTCAGCAGCACTTTTTCATGCAGCTGTTGAAAAAAATACGATTGTCAACATGATTGCCAATGTCCAATGATGGATATGGCACAAGAAGAAGAAGAAGAAGGAACAGGATCTGTATTCTTAACATTCTAAGATGAAATCTCTACTGAAAAGCAGATTAATTTCTGTTTTCTTGCCTTTTTGATAATTATTAATTTTTTCTCTATGCAGTAACCAGTGTTTTCTAGTCATTGCCTAGAATAAGAAGGTGTCTGAGGCTTTGGACTGGATTGAGCTCATGCGAGCATTCTCGACCCATAGACTTCTTCATCCCTCAGTGTACATGGATGAATTGAGATGCATGAAATAAATTTAAGAGACATTTAGCACACTATTGGTGGAAGATAAAGGATAAACTCAAGTAAGAGCTGCTATTAAAACCCATCTTCTGGCAATTCAAGCATCAGACTCTAAATACTTTTGTGTACTAATTGCACCTTCAGATAATCACCCAGTGAACCTCTTTAAGGTAACCCATTTTCCCCTAGGGAGGATGACGCCAAGGACTACCTGTAGAGGGAAGTGCTGAGGCATCTGTGAAGTTTCTGGAAGATAAATTTGTTTGGATTCATGTATTCCCAGTTACATGTCAATGTGATTACTAGTCTATTTGAAGTGTCTAGGCCAGGTTCTTTTTATCTGGGAACAGTTTGACACTATTGCTCTTGAGGAAGTTGACAAGATTCTACTGAGTATGACCACAATCCATCATCATAGGGTGAGATATCATCAGTGATCAGGAGTATAATCTGGGCACTCTCCTGGACTTGTAATTCCTGCTCAAGGAACAGTTCACATTCATAGGTTGGAGGACCTTTGTACAACTGTACAACTGTACAACTGTAATGCCATTTCTTGGCACAGCACAAATACCGATAAGTTCAAGTGCGGAGACAGAGATGGGGAGGGAAAAGACAGGTGATCCAGACATGCTGTGCAGTTGCCTGACCTACAGGAGGCTCACGGGAGCTTGTACAGTGGTACCAACAGCAGACAGAGGCAGAGACATGGGGGATGGGGAAGGAAGGTGAGTCCAACACCCAGCATAGGTGCTTGTTCAGCACAGTTGCAGGCAAGCCAAAAGATAGTGGGATGGAGTAGGTGGCACGTTGGGATCACCTCTGCCTCTGCCTGGCTCTGCTGTACACATTTTGGCCAGAAGGAGATGAAGCTTCATCTGCTTGCTTTGAAATGGGGCAAATTATTCCATTTCAAATCATTCCCTTTGCAAGAACACAAAGCTTTGAGTCTGTGATTTCACTATCTGGGTGAAAAATGTTTGGTCACCTATGGAGTGCTTTGGAATGGAACAAATCACTCCAGTAGTGTGTGTGTGTACGTGTATGTGTGTATTCCTATATATAATATAAACCAAAAACATTGCCATTTTTTGTGACTCCTGTAAACCACACTGCAAAGTAATTAATTTCTCTTAATGAGGAACATTAATATTCTACTACATATTTTACTACATATTCAATAGATTCCAAGTGTTTACCAAGTTGAAATATGAAGTGTAAAGTTGAAATGTATCATTGTTGTACCAAATATACCTCAGAATTATTCACTGTAAATTGTATAAAGAACCTCTTCTGAATATTTTCTAGGTTTACTAATATTCTGGGAATATTTAGCAAAATATGATTTTGAGCACTGCTGACTAAATAGAATTTTTTATAATATTTGACAGATGATAAGTAATTTTAATCTAGTAGTCTTTACAGCATTCATGAGCCTCTGGGTATAGTCATGCTGGTCATGTGATCACAATAGTGTCTTCAGATAATGCTGTCTCCCTCACTAAGACACAGAGATAAGTACCACCCCATACAGCTGGTCATGGCTGGACAGGAGAAACTTTTATCTTTACCTTTTACCATGACTTTATAACAGAAATTTGTTTAACTACATGATTTTAAAGCAAAAATGTCTAAGATACTTTGAAGTGTAGAAACGTTCTAAAGAAATGAATAAAATATTTGACAGCTGACATGCAGGTGTTGTAATTCATAGTGACTAAGAACTAGAAATAAATATCTGGCAAGACTGGACAGCTGATAAACACAAGCTGTCAATATTTGATGCTATCTGACAGTATCAATGTGATCTAATCTGGATTTGACAATGGGTCAATACATTTCACTGAAAATTAATTTGGGTAACCAGCTAAAACAAGCATTTTTATCTCATGATCAATTTTCATTGATTTTTATCTCTTGATTCTCCAGTTTGAAAACCAAGTTGAAGGATGAAATATTTACATATGGATCCACTGTTCATAATCCAAACATTAAATATTTGGTATTTATTTCTTTCTGTCTCTATACACATACACACTCTATACATACACATACATACAGAAATTAGTTTAAAAAAGAAGTCATATCCCATTAGGAATTTTCCCTGTGCTTTCATCTGAATGGATTATTGTAATTAATCTAATTATAAACCACTAAAGAGATTTTGTTTTACAACCCATTCACTTCTATTTAAAATTTGGTAAGATGCATAGGTTATCATAGAGCTCTCAATATATCAAGCTAGATTTCAGTTAACTAAGATCTAAATCTTGTTAATGAAATTTATGCTAAAAGACCACCTGTTCGAATCTATGAATCGTTTTGTTCTGCAATTCCTTGGACCTGTAATATTTTTTTCAGCTACACTTTAAAAAGCCATTTAATTTAACATATTATCCATTATATTATCCAAATACTTTATATTTAAATACAAAATATTTTCATTTTTTTTCTGAAAACAAAAAGAAAAATAAATGAGGCATCCAAGAATTGCCCTACAACTTTATTTTGAATATTATGTCTTGGTTTTCTTCACTTGAGCGTCTTTCAAATGAGTATACCCCAGCTGTCAGATTAGCTGTGCTGACTAGAACCTCTGGAAGTTGATACCACACATCTGGAGCCTGACATGAATGAGAAAGACTAGACTAATGTGGGATTTAAATTGAACTCCTGAGGGGCCAGAGAAGGAAAAGAAAGACAGATTTATACAAATTCAGGTTACATGTGAGACAAGTCACAAATATCTTATCAATTAACAATTATAATGTGTCAAAAACCTGTGCTTGTTCAGATCTTCTGAGATTGCATGTTGAGTTCCGTAATCTCCCTCACAATTATTAAAGTCTCATTTTCCAAAATGACCACACGGAGGTCTGGGAGGTCTATAGAGTATCCTAGGAGACTGAAATGGTTTGATATTACTTTTTTTAAAATCTTGATGTCAAAACAGTATATCAAATGTAGTCATTAATTCATTGGGGCAAAGTTTGTCCCATTTGTTAATCAGCCAATGTGCTACCAGGCTCCTAACTTTTTACTACCATAAACTAACATAGCTGTCTCCTTGCAATAAAGAGAAAGGGTCATTGCATAGGTCTTTCTTAGCCAATCAGAAAATACTTTGATCCAATGGGGAACATTCAACCAATGGGCTTCACCTGTAGCAATGTTGGAGTCTGCATCTCCCACATTAAAATGTGGTTGGGGAAAATCAGGGTCAAAGGAGACTTCCTTTGCTTTTAGATGAATCATCTGCTATTTATATAGTACCTGCAATCATGTGTGCTTGATGTTCATTTGCCTTGCACAGAACAAAATATCGTATTGCACAGGTAATAGGTTAACTCTATTAGTTGCCAGTGTGTTTTTGGATCCAGCTCAGTTTTCATTTTAAGATTATTTGAAGGACTGCCTTCACTTTCAGGGCTCTGCTAGTTCAGTTCTAGAAGCCGTCTATTGAGATTTCTGAATGCTAGTAATTCAGTCTGTGCCTTACTCTGCAATATTTGTGAAATAGCATTATTTAAATCATATTTTATAGAATTTTTTAATACACTTTAATGGTTGACAGCCATTTTGAAGTTGTATTCTATTTTAACTGGTTTTACTAAACATTGTTCATTGTTCTGGCTTACCAGCATTTGCAGGGAAGCCAACCAAGTACTCACAGTGTGTGGTCAAGGCATTTCTGTGCTCCAGAATATAATCTGGTAGATGAATCCTCAGGAAGAGATCTTACTCCAAATCAGACCTACCTTTAATTGGAAACCCTGGTGATTTTTTACTTCCAGCCCTGTTGACTACTAATTCTTGACTTTAATATCTGTGGAATTTTACATTATCCTCTGAAAGCTGCCATTCAATCCAGAATCTCCATGAGTTTTAATTTTGGCCTTAACCATTGCCAGCTATCATACAATAATTCTGAGCCTAGGAAGTGGTTCTTAATTCTTAGGATTACTTGGTAGTACTCTAGTTTCTCTACATTCTAATCTATAGAAAACTTATGAAAACAACCATGATATCATACTTGGAATATATAAATCATGCTTAAATAAATAAACACAGGTTTTAGATCAGTGGTGGGTTCTGTCTGGTTCTTGAGAATAGGTAGTAAAAGCGTCAGGAGGCTCCACCCACCTGCCTGGACGTCATAAAGTATGATCTGCACATGCACAGAAGCATGTACGCTCCTGTTGCAAACCAGTAGTAAAGGTAAGTACAACCCAGTCCTGTTTTAGATGACATGCTCAGCCTTGAGTTTCTTTAAAGTATATGTGAAAAGCCAAAAAAAAATTCAAAATAATTTTTTCCCAATTTGTAAATAAAAAGCACACCCTTATTGTGTCATTTTCTGATTTAAATACTGTAAATGTTTCCAAAATATGCCAGTCAGTCACTTGATTACTTCACTAATATATAGTCTGTGTGATTTACCAAAAGCCATCATGATCTATTATCTGAAAAATGTGATTATTTATGAACAGTTGTTCCAAGGCCAGCTATTTTATAATCAGTTTTGACCAGCAATCATTAAACAGCTTTTAATGATAAAGTGTACCAGTTCTACACGAGTAGCTACATTGTGTTAGGTCAACAATCTGCATTTTAAGTAGAATCTAAATATGTATTTTCCCGACACATTGGAGCTGTTAACAGCTTACTGGCTCCATATTACAATTTACAAACATTGCCTATATATATATATATATATATATATCTATATATATATAATTATTTATATATGTATATGTATATGTATATGTATATGTATGTATGTATGTATGTATGTATGTATGTAAGGTAAAGGTAAAGGTTCCCCTCGCACATACGTGCTAGTCATTGCCAACTCTAGGGGGCAGTGCTCATCTCCGTTTCAAAGCCGAAGAGCCAGTGCTGTCTGAAGACATCTCCGTGGTCATGTGGCCGGCATGACTCAATGCCAAAGGTGCACGGAATGCTGTTACCTTCCCACCAAAGGTGGTCCCTATTTTTTCTACTTGCATTTTTACGTGCTTTCGAAACTGCTAGGTTGGCAGAAGCTGGGACAAGTAACGGGAGCTCACCTCGTTACACGGCAGCACTAGGGATTCAAACCGCTGAGCTGCCGACCTTTCGAACTGTCCTGAGCCACCGCGTCCCCTAATATATATAATATATATATATATGTATCTCATTCTTATTTTAGAGTACACAGCTGGGCCCAATGACTACTTTAGATTGTCATAATTACTTTTCTACAGGCCTTTCTGATTAAAGAGGACATTAATCAATATGTATTTATTAAATTTTGCAAACTGTAACACAGATAGGAAGGAAGAGATTTAAATTTCATACCTTTGCTGCAATGACATATACTCACCTATTACCTGAAAGTTTAAAATGCTATTATATTCTAATCTGGCATCCTCTAAAAGTGTTAGAATTTCAACTTTACAAATTTATGTCTATGGAAGTCTCCTAAAAAATCTTTCATCCACATTGGCCAAAAAATTTGAGAGTTATAGGCAGTCATGTGTTGGACAATTGTGAAATATTGTGGGGGCAATTGTGAAATATTGTGAAATTTTGCAAGATGGTTAAGAACTACTATGCCATGGGTGTCAAACTCACATCCTCATGGCGGTGTCATACGACATATCGGGATTTCCCCCCTTTGCTAAACTGGGCAGGGGCATGGCCAACACATGACACATCCAACCCAAGGCCTGGGAGTTTGACAGACCTGTACTATGCCTAGTGTGCTGATCCATTGTAGTGGATCTGACAGAGCAAGTTCTTAAACATTTACCATCACAGAACTAGTTTTAGATCAAACTCAATGAAAGCTACCAATATGGGACAGACAATATTTATTTTCCATTTATTTCATTGGACTAGTTAGGACAATTACTGCAGCTCCTTTCTCTCAGTTATTGCAACATGCTGTGCATGGAACTGTCCTTGAGAATTATTGGGAGGCTATAGCTGGTCCAGTATGTAGTATCATTCTAGTGCAATCAAGTTGGGGTCTCATTGATTAAACAATTATAGAGGTCTCTTTATCACAGTTTTACCGTCTGAAATGAATTTCCTAATGAAATTCAAGGAATTATTAAAAACCTGATTTTTCTCCTTTGGGTTTACAGTAGAGTTGTTGTGGAATTCCTATTCCTATTAATTGCCTTGCTCTTTTGTTAGATAATGATTTTTAAGTAATTTTTTAAAAAAATAAAGTAAAAAAAATTGCAAGCCTGCCAGAGTTGATAAGGAGTCAGGCACCCTCAAAAATTATTAATTTATTTATTTGTGTTTAAATAAATTTAGATCAGTGATTCCCAGCTAGGGAGGCAATTTGATTTTTAATGGGGGCAATTGTTTAAACCAAGTTAATGGCCTTTTAGGGTTCCTCCACATGAGTAGGAGTTCACTTTTTGAATAGTAAGAATTATATGTTGGGGGAGCACATGAGGATTTTAGAGATGCTTAGGGGTGGTATGGCCAATAAAAGGTTGGTAACCACTGATTTAGATGATTTATCTCATAAATGTGACACTGAACAATTTACAATTTTAAAAATAGGGGAAAAAACAAG
The DNA here is from genome assembly GCF_028640845.1 of Ahaetulla prasina. Classification (NCBI taxonomy): domain Eukaryota; kingdom Metazoa; phylum Chordata; class Lepidosauria; order Squamata; family Colubridae; genus Ahaetulla; species Ahaetulla prasina. Next base: position 90,576,377 of record NC_080541.1, on the reverse strand, counting down.
ATTAGAAACCATTTAAGAACCAATAAAAGCACAAAGTGGTTGCTGAAGGCACCATACACTTACAGTGTGAACTTAATTATTCTCCTGCTGTGTCTCCTCCCTCACACACACACACCCCAAAAAAAACCACAACAGCCAAGTCTCAGGACTTTCTGAAAGCAAGCTGAGTTGGGTCCAACCTAATTTGGGTCCAAACCTGTATGATATATTGGAGGGAGGGAGGGAGGGAGGGAAGGAAGGAAGGAAGGAAGGAAGGAAGGAAGGAAGGAAGGAAGGAAGGAAGGAAGGAAGGAAGGAAGGAAGGAAGGAAGGTCTCTGTTTTTTGGTGGTCTGAAGACAAATTCTTATGAACATTTTTTTCTTCCTATTCTCATTCAGCTTGATGAATGAAATGTTCATGCTTTTGAAATCATTATTGTTATGCCTTAACACCTTGACACAGTGGCTCAGGGGCTAGGACGTTGAGCTTGTCGATCGAAAGATCGGCAGCTCGGCGGTTCAAATCCCTAGTGCTGCCATGTAATGGGGTGAGCTCCCGTTACTTGTCCCAGCTTCTGCCAACCTAGCAGTTTCGAAATCACATAAAAATGCAAGTAGAAAAAATAGGGACCACCTTTGGTGGGAAGGTAACAGCATTCTGTGCGCCTTTGGCGTTGAGTCATGCCGGCCACATGACCACGGAAACATCTTCAGACAGCGCTGGCTCTTCGGCTATGAAACGGAGATGAGCACCATCCCTTAGAGTCGGCAACGACTAGCACGTATGTGCAAGGGGAACCTTTACCTTTACTTTTACCTTTATGCCTTAAAGCAGTTATGTCAAATGAGAGTAGAATGTTGGCAAAGTTCTAATGATCTGTCTGATGTATTTAATTGTGAGATTGAGAAAGATGGATATGAATGTTTTCCCCATCACTGTAGAATTATCTCTCCAATGGGCTAGTTCCCTGGATTCCAGTTAAATCCTAAAGGAGGAACTTTCACAAAATGGCTTTCCACTTGACATTTTGGTATTACTGTCATTGCTAAGGAGTTTGTTTTTGAGAAATTGGGGAAGTTTTTTAAAAAAACAATATAGGAAAAGTCAGCACTTGGTAGAAGAGTTAGGAATAAGGCCATTTATGCCAAGGTTTACTATTTACTGGATCTCTTTAAATAATTGCTATTAATTTCATTTTTCAGATATTTGGGCCTGACATTGAATACTGAGTTGTGTGAGTTGCTAGAGTTGCCTCATTGGATCCAATGCTTTATTAAATCTTTTGGTTGAGGTCTTTGAAAAGATAACCTTCCTGGTGTTTTTGGGTTTGTTTAAAAAGAATTTAGGGAACGGGAGAACATTCAGTCCCCATGTTGGACAATTTTGACTATTGCAGCATAGGCATCATAGGTACTTTATTTTCAATCTTTTAAGTAAGCTGAATATAAATGTTTGCATAAGGTTATTTGCCCTCCATGTCATAGTTCTCTCCTCTCCCTAAATAAATAAATAAATGGAAGTTCAAGGATGCTTTTTTTTCCTGGTTAATTTTGTTGCCATTCTGGCAGGATGGAATCTGGCCATGTTTCACATAGCTGTCCAATTAGAACTTCCCCAGAGTGATAGACAGTAATGAAATATAAAAAGAGGTTAATACTGAGCTTGGCAGTGCTGCCACTGATGCTAATGGATATGGGCAGCTCCATTACCCTAGAGGACAAATGTGATTTCTGGTATTTTCTGACTTGTTCTCAGTATGTGGAGCAATGCTACAGATTTTACTGACTACTTTAAGTGGCACACTTATGCTCTTGAAAGAGTTGAATTGCAGATTTTTTTTCTTTAAAAAAAGCAGTGTTAGTGGGCTTGTTATGTACCAAGAAACTAAAAATCTATGGGATGATTATATATAGAAAGAATAAGGCAAAGGCAAAAATTATCTTCTGCAAGAATTATTACAGTAATGTTTTAATAGATCAAAGAGGTCTGAGCAAATAATGCCCATAGTCTAATTTAAACTACATACAGTAGCAATAGCAACAGCACTTAGACTTATATATCACTTCATAGTGCTTTTACAGCCCTCTCTAAGCAGTTTACAGAGTCAGCATATTGGCCCCAACAATCTGAGTCCTCATTTTGCCCACCTCAGAAGGATGGAAGGCTGAGTCAACCTTGAGCTAGTGAGATTTGAACTGCCGAATTGCAGCTAGCAGTCAGCTGAAGTGGCCTGCAGTACTGCACTCTAACCACTGCACCACCTCGGCTCTCAGAACATACAACAGAATCATACGGGTTAATTATTCTCCTGTTGTGCTTGAGAAAAGAATGCACATCCACCTCCCCATTTTCATTGCAATCCTGGGATCCGCTGAAGGCTTGGGATGGGGCCTTTTTGGTGATCGGCAGGAAAATGGGGAGGAAGATGTGCATGCTTTTCTCAAGCAACATTTGATTGCTTGAAAGAGACAGGCTACACTTTGCTTCTATCATAAGCACGTAGTTCCCACAATCTTTCAGAGTGTGCCAGATAGAACACCCAGCCTTCATTAGCTCAGCTGATCCATGGGCCATGGTTAAAGGGCCAAGCAGCCAAGAGGTGACCAGGGAAGGGAAGGGCTGCCTCCTGTGCTGGCCACTCCCACCCCCTTCATTAGGGATTATTTTGGGGTAGGGATTATATTAGGCCCACCCACCCCCAAAAAAAAAATCAGGCTAGGACTTATTTTCAGGGTGGGTTGTATTTTTAGAGAAACACGGTATAATATGTAATTATGAAAGTCTTTACCTAAAAAGTAAAGTTGAACTTTAATATGAAATCAGGAGAATAGCTGGCAACTACTTAGCTATCAGTTGAAATGAAGATGGAGATAATAGTCAAACTCTACACAATAATTAGGCTTAAGAAAGTGTGTTTTTCAGCACCAACAATGAATTATCTAAAAGTCTGTATTTTTAGCGTTCATTATGCTTACTTTTTTCTCTTATACACAAATGCATATACATGGAAGGTTGTAATAGTTCTTTTTATTCAATATCTTGTTTGTATCCAGCTGTGGGGGCAACTTTGAATTTGAAATGTAACTTCACCTAGTTATGAGACAAAGATGAGACAGAAAGCCAAACTTCATAGTTATCTATTCAAGATGATGGTAAGAGGCTATTATGTCTTCAACAAAGACATTTGAGTCACAAGATGCCAGAGCATAAAGATATACTGTACTTCACAAAGTACAAGAAAATACAAATTTCACTGGTATGAAACTAAGTTTTAAAAAAGCATACTCATATACAGATGCTTTATTTGTTTATTAAATATGGTTGCCCAACTCACAAAAATGAATCACTGTATGGTAATAAAAAGAGAATATACTTGAACCCATGAGAACAACAAAATACCCAGAGTACCTCACTATATATGATACTTCACAGAGCAAGCATATCAACATCTTGCCCCAGTTCTCAAGAACCTCCAGGTCTTCAAAACCTTCCTAAGGCTAACATCTAGTATAATAAACATTCCACAAAGAAATCAAACAAAGAACATATATTACACGAATATATGAGCCCCTCCCAAAATAAAAGGTTTAACCAAATAAAATCAGCTCATAATGCACACGTTTAGATGTTCCTCAAAAAAGACAAAATAACTGTTTAAGATCCTATTTCTGACTTCTTTGGCTTTTAATCAGGATCTTCTCCCAGAATCTCCAGGATACCCCCCACTATCTTCAGTTTGGATGACACATTTCATGAATAAAAAAGTGTATAAAGTTAGTCATCTTTGGTTATTATGTTATACAATGCTCTCAGGATCTCATGGCTTTGGGGATGGATCAGGAGTGAAATCCAGCAGGTTCTGACAGGTTCTGGAGAACCGGTAGCGGAAATTTTGAGTAGTTCGGAGAACCGGCAAATACCACCTCTGGCTGGTCCTAGAGTGGGGAGAGAATAGGGATTTTGTAATATCCTTCCCCCTGGAGTGGGGTGGGAATGGAGATTTTGCAAAATCGTTCCCCTGCCATGCCCACCAAGCCACACCGTGCTCACTAAGCCATGCCCAAAGAACCGGTAGTAAAAAAAAAATGGATTTCACCACTGGGATGGATGCTTTGTTCTATGGTCCTGCCATGTATAAGTGGAGCCATCTGGTAGGAAAACTAATAAGCCTTCCTACAGCGCAAGAGGGCAATTATAAGCTTAAATTATGTTTTGCTGTTAAACTTTTCCAAAAGTTCATAAAGAAATTGCTAGGTTTTTTTTATTATTATTCATTAGTAGCTTCTGTCTGCTTTCAAGTCTTCATAATTCCCATCTCAAAAAAAAAAAAGGTTTTTTATCACTATTGTTCTATACCTAATATAGTAAAAGAATTTATATTGTAAGACATCATAAAAATGCCTCCAGGACTTTAGTCCTTCAGAAGCAAACTATACATTACTTACAGATAATAATCCGAACAATGTGTTATGTCACTCATGAAGTATTAGTGCCAAGTTCCCCAAATCCACACTCAAATCTATCAGTCATTGGAATTATTTTTAAAGCTTTCTTTCACATATTTCTTGCTTCGGTATCTCCTTTAGTGACATAGGTTTCTTCAAAAACTCACCCATGATATGTCCATCAGCTCAATTCATGTTTAACAACTGAAAAAACAAAATTTAGCTGGCTAAAGCATCTAAGGAAACTTTGAAATAGCTTGAGGCTAGATTTTTCCCTTGATTCTCTAATAATTTAAAGAGTAGTCTTGCTCAAATCTATAGAATTTTGCTTTTGCTTGGGAAATCAATTTTTGACTTGTTTTCACAGTTAAGGAATAATTATGAACTAAGATACTTGAAGAGAGAGGAGGAGGAGGACAGAATTAATTAGACTTAATTAAGAACAGTAGCAAACATATTGGTAGGTTCTAAGGATCAGGGTTACACTAAGTTCCAGTACAGGGGATTTATTGCTCAAGCCTACGCACAAGAACTTAAGTCAACTAACATACAATACAAAATTGGAGCCAGATAAAGGTCAATGGAATTCAGGAGGGGTTGAAATTAGATGGTTTGTGGGAACGTAACGACTCTAGGCTGATGATTAGTTTAACTCTGCCCTGCTCTTCTCCTACGCGTATTTGCTGTAGAAATAGACAGAACTGTTTGGCTTCTCTCATTAGAATAAATACTTTGCAAAATAAATTTTCAGTTCAGCATTTTGAGTGGCAAATCTGCAAATCCTTTAGAATAGAATAGAATAGATTGGACACACAAGGAATTTGTCTTGGTGCATATGCTCTCAGTGTACATAAAAGAAAAGATACGTTCATCAAGGTACAACATTTACAACACCATTGATGGTCAATATATCAATATAAATCATAAGGATTGCCAGCAACAAGTTATAGTCATACAGTCATAAGTGGAAAGAGATTGGTGATGGGAACTATGAAACAATTAATAGTAGTGCAGATTCAGTAAATAGTCTGACAGTGTTGAGGGAATTATTTGTTTGGCAGAGTGATGGCCTTCGGGAAAAAACTGTTCTTGTGTCTAGTTGTTCTATACAGTGCAGTATAGCGTCGTTTTGAGGGTAGGAGTGGAAACAGTTTATGTCCAGGATGCGAGGGATCTGTAAATATTTTCACGGCCCTCTTCTTGATTCATGCAGTATACAGGTCCTCAATGGAAGGCAGGTTGGTAGCAATTATTTTTTCTGCAGTTTTACCAGGTGGTGTTTTGTTTTGTTTTTGAATGAGGAACAATTATACTTTTTAGAAGCATGCAAGGTGGTAGTATTCTTGCCTTTTTTTCTTAAAACAGTCATGGTGTTCTGCATATACAGCACAACACAAATCACTTCTGCAGGCCCTTGCTTCTTTTAAGGGCTTTCAGGAGGCGAATATCAAGATGATCAGAATTGTATGTATCTTTTTGCTGCTATCTAATGTTTGCAGCCCAGATCTGGTAGCCTTCATAAAGATTTGATGTCATCGAACTGAGGTGCTGTGATGGAAAACTTGGGAAATAGACCTACTACCCACTTCACCAAATGAGCAGGAAAATCCTATAAAGCATATTTGAAGGAGGGAGACGCACCCCAGCTTTTGCTCCATATGATAGTAAAGGAAGATCTTGTGCTCAGACTTGGGGAAAGCTAAAGTGTTTAAATGTGCTGATTTTTGGGGGGTCTCCATCATTTATTTCTCTTAAGTAAAGAATTTATATGTCTATCCATCTAGCTCTGTGGTCACTAAGAATCAATGATTATGCAATAGGACATGATCAATCCATCATACAACTTAGACAAGTAACTCTAGGTTGCTATCAAACAATAGAAAAATATTATAAAACAAATTTAAAACAAAACTAAATACATTAAAATGATCATAATGCAATTATCAAGGCATCACATAAAAACTCACAATCTTAAAATAGACATATTGTGCTCCTGTAATTTATTTATTTATTTATTTATTTTTCAAATTTATATACCGCCCTATCTCCCTAAGGACTCAGGGCGGTTCACAGGCAGTTAAAATACATATAAATACAGATTAAAAAACAATTAAAAAACTTATTCTATTGCCCCAAATTTAAAATAGTATAAATAATAAAAACCCCTTAAAACCCATAACTTTAAAATCTAATCCAGTTCCCGCGCAGATAAATAAGTGTGTTTTAAGCTCGCGACGAAAGGTTCGGAGGTCCGGAAGTTGGCGAAGTCCTGGAGGGAGTCCCTAAAACCAGAGGGACTTTATGGAAGGCCAATAGGATTGGAGTCATCCAGATCTGGACCTAAGGGGAATTTGGATTTGAACAGCATAGAATTTTTATCATTGAAAATGTCCAGATCTGTAGGCTGGAGAGAAAATTAAAATGACATAGTGAAAGGAACATTAATGGCAAAGTATTTCTTTATCTTATAGAATAGAATAGAATTTTATTGGCCAAGTGTGATTGGACACACAAGGAATTTGTCTTGGTGCATATGTTCTCAGGGTACATAAAAGAAAAGATACCTTCATCAAGGTACAACACTTAATGATAGTCATAGGATAAAAATTTAATACTTAATGATACAACACTTGATGATAGTCATAAGCTACAAATAAGAGAATTGGATAGATGTGTCCATGTAAATTTCTAGTTCAACTTGAAGATCTTCCTTCCTTCCTTCCTTCCTTCCTTCCTTCCTTCCTTCCTTCCTTCCTTCCTTCCTTCCTTCCTTCCATTCTCTGAAAGAAAAAGAAAGAGGAAAAAATGAAAGAGACAAAAAGAGAGAAAGAATGGAAGAGAATAAAAGAAGAAAGAGGAGGAGGAGGAGGAGGAGAAAGAGGAGAGGGGGAGGGAGGAGGGAAGGAGGGAGTGGCAGGTTATTTTCACACATTATTCCTGATGTATCAGTAAAGATTTGGCAATATGACGTTGAACAATTTTCTCCAGATGGATAAACACTCACAGTGCCATCCTGGTAGGTCATTATTTTCAGTGAATTTTAAAATGTCAGTCATATCTTGGCGGAAAGCTGTTGTTCCAGCACTCATTTCCTTGTGATAACATAATCCAAGACAGCTCATTGTTGAACAGCAATGTGAGTTTCTGAATCACCAGAGCAGTGCTGGAAATTGTTTATTGCTCTCTCAAAGATGTTTGGGAGTACACAGACAAAAGAGAAGTTAGATAAACTGTATAACTTGCTTCTTTGGCTAGTTTCTTATTCACAGCAGGGCACTTCATATGCCAGTCTATTCGAAGGGATAGGTGTGAAACAATAAACTCATGAGATTTTTATTATTGTTCCCTGTTTTCTTTTGAAGCATCTGCTCAATATCCAGAACATTCATTGATTATTTTAGTTTCCAGCTCTAAAAACCTGTCTTCTGAATTGACAATTGAGTGCTGCATTTTGATCAACTGTACTCTAAAGTCAAAGTTAACTAACAGTTATAGCAAACTTTTCCTAAAACATTATTGATGCTGCCGTCATCTTTAACACACTGATGTCTGTAGTTGTTTCTTTTTTCACTAACATAGATCGCAGGTGTAAGGTTGGGCACCTATGTTAAATGTTTCACAGTGTTACTTACAGTACAATTCTTGAATAGCTCTGGAAAAAGTTGACTCAAAACAAAGCAAACAACTACAGATCTCATGGATTAAGAACTGGGTATTTTAGTATAGGGACGCGGTGGCTCAGGGGCCAGGATGTTGAGCTTGTCGATCGAAAGGTCGGCAGCTCAGTGGTTCAAATCCCTAGTGCTGCCATATAACGGGGTGAACTACCATTATTTGTCCCAGCTTCTGCCAACATAGCAGTTTCGAAAGCACGTAAAAATGAAAGTAGAAAAAATAGGGACCACCTTTGGTGGGAAAGTAACAGTGTTCCGTGCGCCTTTGGCAGAAGCTGGGACAAATAACAGTAGTTCACCCCGTTATACGTTATGCGTCCTTATACTAAAATACCCAGTTCTTAATCCATGAGATCTGTAGTTGTTTGCTGGCCACATGACCACGGAGATGTCTTCAGACAGCGCTGGCTCTTCGGCTTTGAAACGGAGATGAGCACCGCCCCCTAGAGTCGGCAACGACTAGCACGTATGTGTGAGGGGAACCTTTACCTTATTTTAGTAAGATGATAGTTTCCATATGGAAAGGAATAACCCATACTGAGAAAGACAGGACTAAGTCAAGATTGGGCAAGTCAGAAGTGAACAAGAACATATGGATGAGTCCATCCATATGGACGAACTTCCATATGGATGGAAGTCCACTTCCAATTTCTTGAAGGCAGTAAAATTCCAACAGTGTTTCTTTTTTTTCCCCAGAGTTGAGATATGGTACATATATCAGTGATGTACTGATTATCCTTTTGTATATGTACTGGAAATGGGGAGCAAGTAGAACGTGATCCACTAAGAGACATGAGATCTGTCTCCTCTTGAGGGTATGATTCAAATGAGATGCAAAATTTCAATAAGATTAGTTTCACCTCTGCCATTATGCTTAGAGAGAAAAGGTAAAAGATGTTTTTTGCTGGTTTGTTACTGAAGTCATGATTGCCAAAATGAGTGTCCTTTTTCTCTCAAAAGACTGGAAATGCAATAAACAAATTGGATTTTTCTTCCATATATGGTAATTATGCTGCAAAGCATAACACTATTAGAAATTAATTTATCATGGAATGGAACAAATTTTAAAACTTCTTATCCCAATCCATCGTGAGATATTTTATTAAGCTTCACCAAGCACTCTGAATTGGCATTGTATATGATAAAACCCACAAGTAAAATATCTTTCATCCCCTTTGTAGAAAAATGCTTAATTAAACAGTGGACATGTGTGCTGATGGCTAGAATGACCTCATGTCTATTTTCAATGTGTTCACAGAAAAAAAAAGTGACAATAAAGGTTATCTTATCTTCCTAAAGGGAAGGATTAGAGGCAGTTTGAGAATTCATTGCCATCATGAAATCCTGGAATGTTCAGGCTGCTATTTTCAATGGATTCATTTAACCAGGTTTCAGAGAAGCATAGGACTGCTGAATTGCGAAAATCAGAATAGTATTTGTTTAAGAGGAGTATTTCATCCATCTTATTTGCAAGTGAGCGTATATTTGTTAGGAAAATTGAAGGCAGAGGAGTTTTAGTGTATATATGGTACATATATCAGTGATGTACTGATTATCCTTTTGTATATGTACTGGAAATGGGGAGCAAGTAGAACGTGATCCACTAAGAGACATGAGATCTGTCTCCTCTTGAGGGTATGATTCAAATGAGATGCAAAATTTCAATAAGATTAGTTTCACCTCTGCCATTACGCTTAGAGAGAAAAGGTAAACAATGTTTTTTGCTGGTTTGTTACTGAAGTCATGATTGCCAAAATGAGTCTCCTTTTTCTCTCAAAAGACTGGAAATGCAATAAACAAATTGGATTTTTCTTCCATATATGGTAATTATGCTGCAAAGCATAACACCATTAGAAATTAATTTATCGTGGAATGGAACAAATTTTAAAACTTCTTATCCCAATCCATCGTGAGATATTTTATTAAGCTTCACCAAGCACTCTGAATTGGCATTGTATATGATAAAACCCACAAGTAAAATATCTTTCATCCCCTTTGTAGAAAAATGCTTAATTAAACAGTGGACATGTGTGCTGATGGCTAGAATGACCTCATGTCTATTTTCAATGTGTTCACAGAAAAAAAAAGTGACAATAAAGGTTATCTTATCTTCCTAAAGGGAAGGATTAGAGGCAGTTTGAGAATTCATTGCCATCGCGGAAATCCTGGGTTTGTCCCAGGTCATCTGAGGACTAAGTAAAATGAGAAGTCACTTGTTAGATGTTTTACAAAAAAAAAAACACCTTAGAGAAGATATGAGGTTTGAGGCATTATCATTTATACTTTACAATGGTGAAAGAAAGAAAGAAAGAAAGAAAGAAAGAAAGAAAGAAAGAAAGAGAGAGAGAGAGAGAGAGAGAGAGAGAGAGAGAGAGAGAGAGAGAGGGAAGGAAGGAAGGAAGGAAGGAAGGAAGGAAGGAAGGAAGGAAGGAAGGAAGGAAGGAAGGAAGGAAGATTTCTGACATTACCTGCCAGCTTCCCAGGAGTAAAGTCAATGGGGAGACAGCAAGAAGTCAAAGGTCCCTCCACTCCCTATGCTTTATTGCCCACCTGTAGTCATTCTGTGTCTCTATATAGGTAAGGGAATATTTCTGAGCATTCAATGGGTCATGGATTTTTGATATAAGAATTTTCAGCACAAAAATGGTAAGACAAATATATTTCCTTTCTTTTCCCTTTTAGTTTTCTCACTGCCAATCCCTACACTCAGCCATTCCTTATACTTACCTATTTAATGAAATTCTATACATAGATAAGCTATGTTCTAAATTATTTCCAAGAGGAAAATAAATCAACAACCAATACATATGACAAAAATACATTAATTTGAAAATTAAAAATGTGGGACACATTAGAGCTTCTTTACCTCTCCTCTTTCTTCTCCATAAGAAAGAGGAAATGTATGTATGTTAAAGTATATTCTGTATTTTCTGGATTCTCAATTTTCTATATAGTTCTTATGCTGAAATTTTGTGTAGATTATTTGTTGACTAGTTCTGTTGATTTCTTTCTTGTTTGCAAAGGTTTGGGATTCAGTTATACTCTTTTGGATTATAACCGAGTGTCATTTTCAGGATTTGCATCAATATCAATTTTTCAAGAAGTAAAAAACCTGCTTTGGAATGATTGTGTGCTTATAACTCTAAATTGAAGCTTTTTACCTACTGTTCTTTAATTTCTTTAAAGTCTTCTTTGTATATTCCTCTGTCATTTCTTCAAATGAAACATGTTCCCAAGTGGAAGTGACAGAATAACAATTGTGAATGTTGCTATCAGCCCTGAGGGAAAATAATCAGAAGTGGCCCAGTTTTGTTTACTTGGGACTTTCAAGATTTTTTTTTTCTATTGTTAATTTCTTCAATTTCTACCAGTTTCTATTTTAACCTTTGTCATTTTTTTCCTTATCTCAAACACCATGTAAGAATCTCTATTTGTCTCTATGTATCTGAGTTACATACTTGTACTAAGTTGAAGACTGATTTTCAAACAAAATTCACAGATGTTTTCACCCACTTCCTAGAGAGCCCTTAATGATATCCAACATAGCAATGCAGAATGTAATTTGAATATTTTAGTCAAAGAGAAAAAATACTGTTATGATTCTGGGGGTCTTTAGTATATTGTTTCTACAATATACTAATCTACTAGTGGCACTCATCTGAGAGTTCAAGAAAAATTGGCACCCCCAACTCAAATGCTTGGGGGAAACCCAAACCCCATCCAGGGCAAACCATTCCTTTCCTTGCAAAGCCTGACTGAATTTACAAATCATATGTTTCAGGATTTATAACTACCGTGTTCATGGAACAAAAGTTTTGTAAAACTCTTCATAAAACCTATAACATTAACTACGAACAAAAATGCTTTATACAGCATGTTATGGCTTTACTTATTCTCTCATATTGAATCCATTCCAATTCAGCCATCCATTCTACAGAATCCATATATTACAATCCTCTCATCCATGTTACATTTCCTGTGTAAATTAATATTACAAGTCTTGAAGTGTGAGGCCATTCCTGACCTTTTTCCGCTCAGTGAGGAAATGAAGACAGGAGGTATGGCAACTGAAAGAAAACCCTTCTTATTTTAATATCCATCTCTACTTCCTCTTCAGCTTGCTTTCTCCATGAATTCTTTTCAAGACATAGAAATATGTGATTTCTGGGAAGGTACATTTTCAATTCTCCTGGGTGTGAAAATATCAGGGGAGAGTGCTTCAATGGCTCTAATGGCATCCTGCAAGTGCCTTGATTTTCTGGCTGTTTGAATCAGACATACTGTACGAATAGACAGAATAAAATCATACCAGAATAAAACCTTACTAGAACAGTCCATAGAGAATAATTCCTTTGCTACATATCAGGGCCTTCTGTCACTTGGGATTTCAGCTGAAAGAATATGCTAAATAGTGCAGCCAATTCTGAGAATCTAGTAATTGAAGTCCACACTTCTGGAGGAACCAAGGCAGTGGTGGTATTCAGCCAGTTCTATCCAGTTCGGGCAAACTGGTAGCAGCGGCGGTGGGACGTCCCATTTTTGACACCTGTGCATGCGCGGAAGGTCCTGCGCATATGCACACTCACATTTGTGAACTAGTAGTGAAGGTAAGTAAATACCACCCCTGAACCAAGGCTGTGAAAGATGAGATAATAAAGTGGACAAGAAGAAGGGTATTCCCTCTTCCCAAAATACTAGAACCAGAGGTTACCAAATAAAATTAATCCTAGAAGAATTACAGCCCAGGTTTGAGACCTGAGACCTGAGTGCCACACAACGTCCCCAGCTCCTGAAAACTTAGCATGCAAATGTGAGTAGATAATTAGGTACCACTTTAATGGGAAAGTAACAGTGCTCTGTGACATCATGCTGGCCACATGACCATGGAAATGTCTCCGGGCAGTGTTGGCTCAATGGCTTTGAAACAGAAAGGAGCATCACTCCCTATGATTGGTAATGACTAGTAGAGTAAAATCCACTGGGATTCCTTTATCTATTTGTATAATTGAACATGGAAAATTGCTATTGAAATATGGCTGCCATCTTGGCCGGCTTTAAAACTGCTTTGATCTAATCAGAGAAGTCATTAGGGTCAATTGCTTGCCTCTAAAAGCCATTTGCTGGGAGACAAATGGGCTTCTTTATGCACTTGGTTGGCCATAAAAAGTGGATTACTGAACTATAATGCCCAGAGGGTACTGCTGCAGGGATGGGTTCTACTTACCTTTACTACCAGTTTGCAACAGGGCCACATGTGCAGAAAATTCCTGATGACATCCAGGTCAGAGAGTGGAGCCTCCCACCAGTTTTACTACAGGTTCTTGAGAATTGGTCCAAATCAGGGGCAACCCACCACTCCACTGCTAATGTTATTATGGTCAAAAATGTGAACACTTCTTTTCTACCTGTGATCTACATCAACCTTCCCATGACCATGCAACCTGGGAATATAATATTCATTATATTATATTATATTCATGATGGAATATAAACCTGAGAATGAGGAAACAGTAAAGTTACTATTAAGGGAGAAAGATGTTCAGAAAATTTTATTCAGCGTGTGGAAAGAAGAAAACATGAGACAGAAACTCAAAATAACCATGCCTTGATTTTATTAGTATAAAATAAAGCAGTGAGAATCTCTGACAAGCTTTCAAGGTTCTTTTATTATACCTACAACAGTAAAGTTCATTCCTAAAACCCCTGCTGCTACTGTTTCCTGATTATGGCTGCCAGAGACCATACTGGATGACACCATTTCAGGGAAGGCAGCACTCTAGGTCATAAATTTCTTAATTCTTACCAAGCAGCTTCCTCCTAGGTAATTTTCTTTCTTTCTTTCTTTCTTTTTTCATAATCCTTGGCAGCATGCACAGACTAAGATATTTTACTGATTCCATTCTACAAAAGAAATGAATTGGGTTGGCATTTAGCTTTCACGTTTGGCAGTGAAACAGTGTGCTGCATCAAAATGGAAAGGAGCAGGCTAATTTGGAGGTTGTAGGAAATGCTATGTAGCACGCACAGCTTTGTCCATCACAGTGGCAAAAAGAGGAGCAATCATAAGTGCCTCCCAACATCTGACATCCATTAGTATCCCAATGGTAGTGATGAACCAGCCTTATATTAGAGTATAGTACACTAGATGTTTATGAACAGAAACTCCGGAATAGGAAAGAAGCTGTACGTTCACTCTATATCAGTAGTCAATTTTGGAAGACTCCCTTCATGGTATCTTGAACTAGTAAAAGGAAGGAACTGTAATCCTTTTTATATCATGAAGTCAAAGTTGCTGAATCTCCACAATGAGCTCTTGCCAGCTAGTACTGTTTTAGTGAGCCATACATCATAGGAATGAAGGAAGTCTGATGATGTATTACATTAATGCATCATCAGCATGACAGAATTCTAATGATGGATGAATACTACATCATCCAGGAAAAGCTCTCAAATTTTTGGCTGCCTGTAAACCTGCTTTTTTCATTGTTCCCCTCACCCATCTCCTTCCACTTATGACTGTATGACTGTAACTTTGATGAAGTTGAAGGTATCTTTTCTTTTATGTACACTGAGAGCATATGCATCAAGACAAATTCCTTGTGTGTCCAATCACACTTGACCAATAAAATTCTATTCTATTCTATCCTAACTTTGTTGCTTGTATCCTTACGATTTATATTGATATTATTTCCTGATTACTTATTTGTACCCTATGACTATCATTAAGTGTTGCACCTTATGATTCTTGATGAACGTATGTTTTCTTTTATGTACACTGAGAGCATATACTCCAAGACAAATTCCTTGTGTATCCAATCACACCGGGCCAATAAAAAATTCTATTCTATTCTATTCTATTCTATTCTATTCTGTTCTGTTCTGTTCTGTTCTGTTCTGTTCTGTTCTGTTCTGTTCTGTTCCATTCCATTCTATTTTTAACACACATACCAGTTTTTAAATTTAAGTTTTAACAATGCTTTTCTTCGTTGAACTTCCTACTTCAATAAATACATAATTATGTGATCTTAAAATATATTAATTTCCATACTAGAATAAAGTGATCAGAGATTCCAATTTAAAAAATCAAATTGGCTAATTAATAAATGGACTGATTCTCTATTAAGAAAACTCTGTATTATTCATGGAAAGGTAAAGGCAGAAGTGGCTTTCAGCAGATTTTGGAGAACCGGTAGCAGAAATTTTGAGTAGTTTGGAAAACAGGTAGTAAAAATTCTGACTGCCCCCGCCCCCAACAATTCTCTGCCTCCTGAGTCCCAGCTGATTGGAAGGAAATGGGGATTTTGCAGTAACCTTCCCCTGGATTGGGGAGGGAATGGAGATTTTACATTTTGCCATGCCCACCAAGTCACATCCACAGAACTGGTAGTAAAAAAAATTGAAACCCACCACTGGGTAAAGGCTTCAACATTGAATGAAATACCATAAAAAAAGTAGAATCAATGTTTTCGGGAATAAGATTGTAGTTATTTAGGAATACCTAACAGGAAATAGCTATTTAGGCTCAGACATGAAAGATAAATTATCCATAACTTCACTGATGGGATTCAGCCAGTTCGCACCATTTCGGGAGAACCGGTTGTTAACTTTCTGAGCAGTTTGGCAAACTGGTCGTTGCAAGAAATCACTAGGGCAGAGAACCGGTTGTTAAATTACTTGTATCCCACCACTGCATAACTTCCAATGATACTGAATGAACTAGGTATCAATGCAACCCTCCTTTAAACGATGAGATGATGGAGGGCCTTTCTTCTCCTCAGTCATGCTTCAGGTGTAAAAATGTGCAAATTAAGAATAGGAGCACTTATAACACTTTAGAAATATTTATGTTGGATCTATATTAAATGTAGACCCATTAAAATCAGTGGAATTAACTAAACTCCCATTTATTTTAATGGGTACAGATGGTACAGAGCGTGTTACTGCTCCTATTTCAAATAGGAAGAACACATATATTTCAAATTGGACACAAGCAAATCAGCGGGTTTCTTTAGTGCACCTTAATGCTGAGTGTAACAATCCCTCTGCTTAAAATAACAAAGAATAGCTTGTACTGATAAAACAATTTTCAATGAGTGATTTTTAAGTGAAAAAGCCCAACATCTTAAATCGTGAAAATATCCAACCTGTTTCAGGCATTTTTACTCAAAATGCCTTCCATAGATGCAAATAGTAACTCATCAAGTAAAAAAAAAAAAAAATCCTGTGTCCCATTTCTTACTTTTTCCAAGAACAAATTCAACATATTCTTCACCAGGTCTAAATGCCAGATTGGGAAGAGATGTATTTTTCAAGGATTTCCCCCCCCACTTTCAGCTGCCAAACTTTTTTTTGGGGGGGGGAGTAAAGGAGCATTCTCTAATTGCTGTTCTTGGATTTATCGGGGAAGTTTCAGTACTTTTATTTATTTAAGCATTTCTAGAATGTTATTTAACCAAAAAGGATCTTGTGTTGGTTGCAAAAGTAAATAGTGAGACACTGTTTACAAAGATAGCAAGATAGTCTAGATTATCTAAAAAATGTGAAAATACAAAGAAATAAAGAGGAGAAGCAAAGAAAAAAACAACCTGACCATTAGTTTTAATATTACAGTTGTATGACTACTAACTGGGATAGAAACTGATCAGGTCACTTGATGGATTGGTTTCCATGAGACCAGTGAAGTTAAAAAGTCAGGTGGCCTTTCAGCATCGTTGTTTAATTTTTAACACTAAGATTGTAAGAGAGTGAATATTAATGGCTCATCGGAACTGCTATATATTTATTATCAACCAACTGAATCATATTCTTCAAGGTCAGGCCAGAGAGTTGTGGATGGGTATTTTTAGAGAACAAATTCCATAAAAAGGTTGCCATTGCTAATCTTTCCATTGTCTTTTAATTTATTATCATAATCAAATACAGTTCAGAATGCTCAACTTTTCAGAGTTTCGTTGGTCAAATCATAATGCATTCATTAATATATGTGGCACAATCAAATGACACCTTTTTCACTGTTAATTATTATGTACCACACAGTAGAACTAACTGAGAATGAAGTTGAAGTATTGCTAAAGCAGAATACTTGTAACTCAGGGTTGAAATAAGAAGTCCTTGGTGTTCTCTGAGCTTGGATTATGTCTTGATGATGTTTCACTACCCAAACTAGGAAACACTATCAGAACTAGCATACCCTACTAGCACTGATGATGTTACCTAGTTTTGGATAATGAAATGTTTGCCAGAAAACAACCAAGCTCAGAAAGCACCAAGTTATATCTCCACTTATGGTTTAAGCTGTTCCTATTGTGTGTTCATGGAAGTTACATCTAAACTGGTTTAAGAAAAATATGTCCGGACTTAGATACTTTGGCCTCAGCTTGAAAAGTACTAAAGGTACATCCCATACCTTTTTTAAAATGAAAATTCTTTTCTCTAATAACCTCTAATCCTTTCCCTTAATATTGGGGCTAAAATAACAGAGTGGTGAAGAATTTTGCCTTGTATATGTGAATTTACTGATTCAAAAACTTATTCAAAAAAAGTTTTCCCTAGGTAGCTGTCCTCCCTCCCTTCCCTTCCCTTCCCTTCCCTTCCCTTCCCTTCCCTTCCCTCTTCCTCCCTCCCTCCTCCCTTCCTTCGCCTGGCTAGGTGACTCAGTGGCTATGACGCTGAGCTTGTCGATCAGAAAAGTCAGTGGTTTGAATCCCTAATATAGGGATTCCTGCATGAACAGGTGATTGGACTACATGACCTCCAAGGTCCCCCCCAACTCTGTTACTATTAATCTTTCTACTTTTCTACTTTTTTCTTTTTCTAATTTTATTGTTGTTGTATATTTTTTAGTCAGAGTTTCAAGTAACTAGAAAAGGATGAAGTGGTAGAAGACTGTACTTAAGTCCTCAGCGATGGAAATTAGCTATAGAACGTTATTTGTTGTCATTTTTGATTATGCTCAATTTTGAACAAGCAAGCTTTTAAATACAAAGCAAATGTCTTAGTTCTTCTCCTATTTTAAAAGTTATAATAAAGAGAAGATCTAACTGAGCTGCTATTTTTTTTTTTTAGTAAAAAAGTTTTATTCCATTTTCCAACAACCTATTCAATATACAGTCTCTTATTCAACATTAGTCATTAACTTTCATTTGTTACTTATTCGGACCTGCCCAGCTACCACTTCCTTCCTTAACAAACCTTTCCTCCTCCCTTCTCTACTTTCTTCTACTTTCTTCATCCTTCCTCTCCTTCGCTTTTCTACATCCTCTCCTCCTTCCCTATTCTTCTCTTCCACCCTTTCTAACCCTCTCTCTTTCTCCTTTCTTCTTCCTCTCCTTTCCCCCTTTTCTACCTCTCTTTCCTACCTACTTTCTTCCTTCACTCTCCTCTCCTTTCCATTCCTTCTGAAATGGCAGCTGAGCAGCCCGATTTCATTTCAAATTATTTCTATTTCTTAATTACATATCTTCAATCATTCCTTTACATTGATCCTTCATCTCCCCTCTCCCCTTCCCTCCCCCCTCCCACCACCCGAGACTTCCCAGAACAAAGTACGGGGTATAAGATTAACAATCATAAATTAAAATACAACATAAGTCATAATCCATAGTCACTCCTCTCTCTAAGACCTTAACTCCCCTTCCAGAAACAAAAAAGTACATTCTTCTTCCAGTCCATTATATATCAGTCCATTCCACTCCTAAAATCTTCAGAATCTTCCAATTAAATTAGTATTTCCAGTTCATCAATAAAATACATAGTTTTTAATATCCAATCTTCATCAATTAACACCAAATATATATCAAACCATTCCACTCCTGAAGTCTTCAGAATCTTATAGTTTTTAATATCCAATCTTCATCGATCAAGACCAAGACGATATTCCATCTTCCAGTATTCATCAGAAATTCTTTTATAATATACCTTTCTTCCTTAAACAGTCTCCCAAATATAATTCATATTTCCAGCTTAAATTCTTAAATTTTTATCCAATCTCCAAAAATAAACAATATTCTATCTTCTCATATCTTTAATATCACTTACATAAATCAAATAACATTGCTAATATTAATATTTCTTCAATTTACCTTACATCTGTCAGATAACATTATTAAAATTATAACTTATATCCAAAATATATCAATTATAACAATTAATTCTATTTAACCAAATACCAACATTACATCCATATTTTTTTATCTGTCCTCCAAAAGTTAAACAATATTCCATCTTCCCATTCCTTTATACCTCACATATATCAAATAGTAACATCTTATACCCAAAATAAGTCAGTTGTAAAAATTAAACCCTATATATATATATTAAAAAAAATACCATCAAAATCACATCTTAAGCATTCTCCTTCCCCTTGTCTTCTATCTTACACATTTTCCACCATCTGCTCACCAATCAGCTTAACATCTAACAATAAAGAATTTCCAATCTTTAATATATTGGTGTAAAAATCTCTTGTTTAAAAACTTATTAAGAAAAGATAAGCCTCCAAAAGTTCCTATAAAAATAAATAAATCCATATTTGAAGAAGTTTCCAAGATTTTAGTAGTTAGTTCTGTTTGCTTAAGAGCCATTCTTAAACTGTAAAATCTACCAAAAAGAGAAAATTAATAAATAAATAAACTTTTCTTCTTACACATTGTGATAAAGAAAAAGGTAAAAAGAAAAAAAAATCATTAACAATTCTTATTCATTCCATTTAAAAAGTAGCTTGTTATGTTCTTCTCTTCCTTTGTCCTTTTATAGTTTCCCTTTCCTTTGTATATTTTAAATCCACTCAAGTTGAAAGTTAGTTCAAAGGAAAGCTTTTAAGAGCTGAAGTTAAGATTTATCACTTGCAAATTCTTGCTAGTCCTCCTACTTTGTTCTGTCTGTGTTGAGTTCTCTTTAAAAATAAATCTTGGCACAGAGATGGTCGCAGCTTCTTGTTCTGTATAAACAGAAGCACCCTGGGCACGGAACTTCATCAGGCTAAAGGGGAGCTCTCACCCTTCGATCCCCTGGTTAAATTCCAGGGGCTCCCGGGGAGCTCTACCCAAACCTGACCATTCTTCCCTCCCCCTTCTCCCGG
This sequence comes from Ahaetulla prasina, assembly GCF_028640845.1. Taxonomy (NCBI): domain Eukaryota; kingdom Metazoa; phylum Chordata; class Lepidosauria; order Squamata; family Colubridae; genus Ahaetulla; species Ahaetulla prasina. The sequence continues at coordinate 90,556,199 of NC_080541.1, read as the reverse complement.
GGGAGAGAATTCCAAACCGTTTGACAGCCCATTTACGCTGTCAGGGATGGTTTGACGAAACCCAGGGCAGACAATCCCAAGGGAACGTCCACGAAGCCTGCGTTGCCAGCGGAAGTCTAACTGAGCTGCTATTGGCTCAGCTTTATGGCCATTGCTTCTTTTGAGAAGCAGTAAATGAATTGAATGTTATGATTAGTCTATAAGGAAATATTTTATTTATTTATTTATTTATTTATTTATTTATTTATTTATTTCGTCACAACATCATACAAAAAGATTATATAGTATATAAACATATATATCAGTAAATGTTAGGAGGTATAAGCATTTATTTATTTATTTATTTATTTATTTATTTAATTCGATTTTTATACCACCCTTTTCCCAAAGGACTCAGGGCGGTGTACAGCCAAAAAGTAAAAAACAAACAATACAATATACAATTTAAAATACAAATTAAAAAACTTATTTTATAATTGGCCTAAAAAACTTTAAAATATATAAAACTAAAACCCCATTAAAATTTGTAATAGAAAATTAAAAATCGATAAAATTTAAGCCAGCCCCGCGCGAATGGAAAGATGTGTCTTCAGTTCGAGGCGGAAGGTCCGAAGGTCAGGTATTTGGCGTAAACCTGGGGGAAGCTCATTCCAGAGTGTGGGAGCCCCCACAGAGAAGGACCTTCCCTTGGAGGCCGCCAGCCGACATTGCTTGGCGGACGGCACCCTGAGAAGTCCCCCTCTGTGAGAGCGTACGGGTCGGTGGGAGGCATGCGGTAACAGCAGGCGGTCCCGTAAGTACCCAGGCCCTAAGCCATGGAGCGCTTTAAAGGTCGTAACCAAAACCTTAAAGTGCACCCGAAAGGCCACAGGTAGCCAGTGCAGTCTGCGCAGGAGCGGTGTTACGTGGGAGCTACGCGAAGCTCCCTCTATCACCCGCGCAGCTGCATTCTGGACTAACTGAAGCCTCCGAGTGCACCTCAAGGGGAGCCCCATGTAGAGAGCATTACAATAATCCAAGCGAGAGGTAACGAGCGCATGAGTGACTGTGCACAAGGCATCCCGATCAAGGAAGGGGCGCAACTGCCGAACCAGGCGAACCTGGTGGAAGGCCCTCCTGGAGACGGCCGTCAAATGATCTTCAAAGGACAGCCGTTCATCCAGGAGGACACCTAAGTTGCGCACCCTATCCTTTGGGGCCAATAACTCGCCTCCAACAGTCAGCTGCGGCTGCAGTTGACTGAATCGGGGTGCCGGCATCCACAGCCACTCCGTCTTGGAGGGATTGAGCTTGAGCCTGTTTCTCCCCATCCAGATCCATACGGCCTCCAAACACCGGGACAGCACTTCAACAGCTTCATTGGGGTGGCCTGGGGTGGAAAAGTACAGCTGAGTGTCATCAGCGTACAGCTGGTATCTCACCCCAAAGCCACTGATGATCTCACCCAACGGCTTCATATAGATGTTGAACAGCAGGGGCGAGAGGATCGACCCCTGCGGCACCCCACAAGTGAGGCCCCTCGCGGTCGACCTCTGCCCCCGTCAACACCGTCTGCGACCGGTCAGAGAGATAGGAGGAGAACCACCGATAAAGGGTGCCTCCCACTCCCAATCCCCCCAACCGGCGCAGCAAGATACCATGGTCGATGGTATCAAAAGCCACCGAGAGATCTAATAGGACCAGGGCAGAGGAATAACCCCTGTCCCTGGCCCTCCAGAGATCATCCACCAATGCGACCAAAGCTGTCTCCGTGCTGTATCCGGGTCGGAAGCCGGACTGGAACAGGTCTATGATATATATATATATAGGAAGAAGAAAAGAAAAACAATAGGACAGGAACGGTAGGCACGTTTGTGCGCTTATGCACGCCCCTTATGGTCCTCTTAGGAATGGGGTGAGGTCCATAGTTGAAAGTTTTTGGTTAAAGCTTTTAGGATTATGGGAAGAGACCACAGAGTCAGGTAAAGTATTCCAAACACTGATGATTCTGTTACAGAAGTCATATTTTCTGCAATCTAGATTAAAGCGGTTAACATTAAAAGGCTCATGTTGAAGTTCACAAGAACCTTCAAGGAAACAGAAGATTGCTTTCAAACCATGCCGGAAAATTGTCTTGAAGACTGAATTTATGATGGGAGAAAAATGAATAAATGCTGATATCATCCTTTTCTGATTTCAAAATATGCTTTTTATCTTGTTCTGTTGGGGATAAGCTATAAATTCAGCAGATGGTACAGTCAAATTGGTGGTATGAACCATGGCAGTGATGAAAACTCTAGTTAAAAAACAATAACAGTATCAACCAAGTGAAACTGTATGAAGGCTATTAAAAGACACAATTAAACTGATCTTGTAGTTCATCTTCCGTCAGATAGGTACAAGATGTTTCTACAATACTGCAGCTTAACTATTACATGCAACCGTTATAGCCTAATATTGGTTAATGTTAATTTCACTAATTTTGTTTGTATTTATACTCTGTATTCTTTATTGTCAAGTGTTAGAATATGGATTATAAGATGTCTGATAATAGTTTGAATTATAATAAGGTATTTCTATTTAAACCACTATACAGTTAATGTGAAGTGATTCACCATTCTGGTATGGAGAAATTCCCTGACGATGGGCTCCAGCATAAATCCAAGTTTGGGAGACTAAACCTCTGGTCCCGGTGACTGACCCAGATTGGAGCCAGAATGGTGTTGTTGTTGATGATGATATTTTTCCATATACAAATATCACACCCATTTTTTTCCTCTCCAGAGGAAGCTTTCATATGAGCAGGCAGCCTTGATCGAATCTTCATACGGATTCCTCTTTCTTGCTTCCTGAAATTTATTGATTCCTACTTAACCTGGTAAGCAAGATATTTTTACTTATTGGTACTTTTTTCTGATAATAATTTTTCTTTTATTCCTTCTCTAAATTAAACACCATGTCTGGGAAAACAGATGGTATTTCACACTAATGCCAAGTCTTTCTGTTTTCATGTTCTCACCTATTAGAAATTTTAAAGCTTAAAAAAAAATCTGTTTACGCACATCAGTATTTCTCTTATTGCTAATTACGCATTTTGCACCAATACTTTCTTTAGAATTTTTTTTTTAAATAATCATTATACAAACATCATGTCCTTGGAGAATAGGATATGTCAGATTCTCCCTTCTAAAATGAGAGACTAGAGTTCAATCTTTGAGGGAGGAATTTGTTAACCAATTCTTACTGATTTCCTATTAGCCTGTAAGGCAAGGGTGTCAAACTCAAGGCCCATGGGCCAGATGTGGCCCATTGGATGCTGAGATCTGGCCCATGGGGCTGCCCTGGAAACAGCAAAGGATGTGGTCCCTCTGCCAACAAAAATGGAACTCGGGAGGGCTGTGTGCTTCATTTTTGCTGGCAGAGGTTTGCAGGGGGTCATCCTAGCCAAAAACAGAGTGCGGGAGCCTGTTTTCACTGGCAGAGCCCTTGGAATAGCACAGGTGCCCCCAACACAAGTGACATCTAGCTGACCATGCCCACCCTGGGCCTCCGAGGTCAAACACAACCCTGACGCAGCCCTCAATGAAATCAAGTTTGACACTTGATTTGTAAGGCAAACTTGTCTGAAGGATGGAAATTGAAAACTGTGGAAAATCAAAAAAGCAATGACAAGATGTGGCAAAGCCCAAACTTTTCCTACATCCATTCAATAAAAGGAAAATTGTAATGGGTAAAGGGAATGACCTTGAGGAAAATAAGGAATAGCCACTGTCAAGACAATGGTTAAATTAAAGGAACTTGAGTCTGGGATAGAACTGTATTATGAGAAACTATCTCAGACAAGACCCTCTCTAGTTCTAACAAAGATAAGGGGAGAGGGGACCAATGTATTCAGCCTTCTGTAAGCAGCTGGAAAATACTATTTGTACACATGTGATGCACACATAAGCAAAAATACATAGGCCTATGCAGGGGAATATCCTATTTTCCTAACCTCCAAACTGGTAGAAGGGTATTCTTTTTTAATCTTTCAACTTTTATCTTTAATCATTTATAATTTTTCAATGTGATTTTTTTCCCCCCATTTTGAAATCAACCCATTAATGGAACTTAATTGGCATTTAGATTAGCTTTAGGTACCACATCAAATAATCTGTCATTGTTGCTAACTGGATTATCATTAGTCCAATCCTTTACATTCAATTTTCTGTGGACCCCTCTGTTAGATTAAAATATATATTGAACTTTTAGATTCTTATAGATCTTGACAGTCCCTTTCCTGAGTAGTTCTCGATTAATGTAGAAGAGAGAAATATAATAAGAGCCTTGCTGGAACAGAACCAAATTCCATCTTGATCAGCATTCTATTGCCCATAATGATAATCCAGGAACTGGAGTTTGCATAATGCTTTATTGGGTAATGCATGAAAAAAATACTATTAATTCTGTTCCACTGCCAAGATAAAAGGCACACTTTTTTATGGGAAAGACTGAAATAAGACAACTCTGCAAAAGCAACATTTCTCGGTCAAAAGACAACATAAATTATAATTTTCTAAGTGCCTCAAAGGAATTAAAAGCAACAATGTGAACCCTATCTAGCGTATATTTATTAGTGCTGTACAGCTTTTGCCAACATTTCCTTTTTCTGTTTGTTATCCAGTGTGTAAACAATTCTGGCACACAGCAAGGAACAAGGGGGAACAGAATGGCATAAGCAGCATTGCCTCATTGCAACACAAGGCCCACAGCTTTTGTACACATATTGTGACATCACAAATATAAAGGATATAGAGCTTACTATAATAGAATTACACTCCATTTGTAATTTGTACAAAATGTACCAAAGGATGAGGGTCTTCAAACCATGGTTCTACCTATTTTTTTTTTAGCTCTTTTAACCCTCAGCCACTGTTGTGATCGAGTCCACCAAAGCTCAAACCAAATGAGACTTTACTTTCTTCTGGATATTTTGCTGCTGCTTCGTGATATTATGGTTTGTAGTCTCTTTTATTTTGTCCTTTCCAAATTGAACCTTAAATCCCAGTGTGGGTTGAATCAAATCATATTGCCTCTGAATCTCAAAGAGCTAAATGTTAAGGAAGAATGACCCTCTCCATCTCAGTTCTCCAATTGGATTTAAATCAGTTCACACATTCCTAATATTTCTGAAAACCGTGCAAAGCGCCCAGAGGGTATTTCTCCTTGAACTGCTTAAACAGTCATGTCTTCCAGAAGGCACAGCATGTCTGCTTTGAAAGATATCCCTATTTTTTTGCAATGTGTAACTTTCACAGGTGGAACGTCTACCCAGATGGCCAATGAAGTCATTGCTGATACACTCGCATGCACAGACTGCTTTAGTCCTTTAAGAAGCCCTTGCTAGGCAGAAAGCCCTTTTTAAAATACTTTGCAGAGCCCTATTATTTATATGTTGTTTTGAAATTCTGAAAGAAAATTCAATTAAATTGTTAAGAACACTTAATTAAGAACATTTAATTAAACAGATCTTTAACACATCCTAGGAACAAAGCACAAGAAAACCATCTAGGCAGAAATGAGCAGCAGCACCAGTTAAAGAAAGCTTGGGAAGAACAGATAAGCTGGCACTAAGAGCTTGTAAGACTTGGCACCAGTGATATATAAAGCAGAAAGATTTATTTGATATGCCAAGTTTGCACATCAGAATGATTTCCCCCTCACTCCCCAAAATTTTACTGATGGAGGACTTTGGTTGTTGCTGGTTTTCCTTCTTTATTTTGAAGTTATTATGAATTATCTATAGCTGAGACTTGATAATATTATACTTGGACCCACCCCAGCTTTCTACTCTGGCAAGCATTCAAAACAGCTAACGAAAGCAGAATGGAAAAAAGTTTAGACATAATTAACATTAACTTAGAGACTACAATCATTTAATAATTAAAAGGCTTGGTGCCTCTTTACAGATTTTCCAAAGCCATTTGAAAGATTCTTGCTCACACCTGCTGTTCAGTGAGGGGAGATGAGAGAGAGAAACCGAGATCATGGATTAACATCTTAAAGCACTGTAAAAAGAAAAAGGTCTTCCACTGATCTGCAGGTCAGTGGTTTGTGGGCCACAGAGTGGAAAACAAAGGTCTGCTGTGGTTTGAAAGGCACCCAGAGGAACACAGCCAACCCCCCATTCAAGTATAAATCAAAAGGACTTGAATAATTAAGGAACATCCTTGTTAGGCTAAAAAAGAAAAAGTGGAGGGCATTTAAGGTCAAAGACAAAACAAAGTAAGATGTAGTATGATCAAATTGTAAAATTCACATTCATTATCATCAACCTGAATCAATCCACTGCAGGATCAAGGTTTTTTTACTGAAGGTTCTGAACTGTAATCTACCATATTCATCTACTGTAAATTGATATTTTTTTTAAAAAAAATTCCAGTCCAGATAGAGTAACTAGCCCTAAGGCACCAATCTGCTTCTATGCCCAATCGAGGATTAGAACCCAGATCTCCCACTCCGAGTCCATCTTAACCACTACATCATGCTACTCCCTTTTTAAAAACCAGTAATCCATTAATTATTCTGGCTAGAGTTAGGGCGACTGGATGAATGCTGAATGTTTACTGCCTTTTCTGATGCCATGCAGAATGCTCAGCAGATATTTTTTCTTTGTGTTCTAGGAGTGATATATCTGCTGCTATCGAGGATTGAACTCTCAACCTTCTGAGTGGGCAGCAAGGGTCAAACTAGTTCCATAAAACCCACAATAATACTAAAATAGAAAATAAAACATTGAAACAAAACAAAACATAACTCCCAGTGAAGCTAATAGTACTACTCCTATAGTCATGTTGAGAGCACTGAAATGCTTCCAGGTTGATGATGATGATGATGATTATTATTATTATTATTATTATTATTATTATTATTATTATTATTATTATTATTATTATTATTATTATTATTATTTATTTGATTTTTATACCGCCCTTCTCCCGAAGGACTCAGGGCGGTGTACAGGCAACAATAAAATACAAACACCACAGTATACAATTTAAAATGCAAGTTAAAAAACTTATTATAATTAGCCTAGAACTTTAAAATTTATAAAACCAAACCCCATTTAAAATTAGTAGAAAATTTAAAATCGATAAAATTTATATAATTTAAAATTTAAAATTTATATAATTTTGTTGAAAGGATTGAATGGTGACATCACCATTGCCTGGGTGACACTTAGTTAGGGCAGTGGTGAAATCCTTTTTTTTTTTTACTAGTGGTTCTGTGGACGTGGCTTGGTGGGTATGGTGTGGCTTGGTGGGCATGGCAAGGGAAGGATTCAGTAAAGCATTTGATAAAGTAGACCATAACCTACTACTAGATAAAGTAGAAAAATGTGGGTTAGACAACACCACCACCAGATGGATTCGTAACTGGCTGACCAACCGCACTCAACGTGTAGTCCTCAACGGAACTACATCCACATGGAGGGAAGTATGCAGTGGAGTACCCCAAGGCTCTGTTTTAGGCCCAGTACTCTTCAACATCTTCATCAATGACTTGGACGAGGGGATAGATGGGGAACTCATCAAATTTGCAGATGACACCAAGCTGGCAGGAATAGCCAACACTCCAGAAGATAGGCTCAAGTTACAGAAAGATCTTGACAGACTTGAACATTGGGCGCTATCTAACAAAATGAAATTCAACAGTGAAAAAAGTAAGGTTCTACATTTAGGCCAAAAAAACAAAATGCACCAGTACCGTATATGTGGTACCTTGCTCAATAGTAGTACCTGTGAGAGGGATCTTGGAGTCCTAGTGGATAACCATCTAGATATGAGCCAGCAGTGTGCAGCAGCTGTTAAAAAGCCAACACAGTTCTGGGCTGCATAAACAGAGGATAGAATCAAGATCACGTGAAGTGCTAGTACCACTTTATAATGCCTTGGTAAGGCCACACTTGGAATATTGCATCCAGTTTTGGTCGCCACGATGTAAAAAGATGTTGAGACTCTAGAAAGAGTGCAGAGAAGAGCAACAAAGATGATTAGGGACTGGAGGATAAAACATATGAAGAACGGTTGCAGGAACTGGGTATGTCTAGTTTAACAAAAGAAGGACTAGGGAGACATGATAGCAGTGTTCCAATATCTCAGGGGCTGCCACAGAGAAGTGGGAGTTGGGCTGTTCTCCAGAGCACCTGAGGGTAGAACAAGAAGCAATGGGTGGAAACTGATCAAGGAAAGAAGCAACTTAGAACTAAGGAGAAATTTCCTGACAGTTAGAACAATTAATAAGTGGAACGACTTGCCTTCAGAAGTTGTGAATGCTCCAACACTGGAAATTTTTAAGAAAATGTTGGATAACCATCTGACTGAGATGGTGTAGGGTTTCCTGCCTGGGCAGGGGGTTGGACTAGAAGGCCTCCAAGGTCCCTTCCAACTCTGATGTTATGTTATGTTATGTTATGTTATGTTATGATTCTGCAAAATTTCCATTCCCACTCCATTCCTTGGGGAAGGATATTGCAAAATCTCCATTCCCACCCCACTCTGGGGCCAGCCAGAGGTGGTGATTGCCGGTTCTCCAGACTACTCAAAATTTCTGCTACCAGTTCTCCAGAACCTGCTGGATTTCACTCCAGAGTTGGGCTCCCCTTTCACATCCCTGTTAAATTGCCCATCAAAGTGGTGCCCATTTTAACTGCTCATGGTTGCCCACTTTAGAACTGCTGGGTCAGCAGGAGCTGGAACATGTGACAGTAGCTCAACCTGTCCCATGGCAGCAACGGGAGCCTGCCAATCTTCAGCCCAGCATCCTAACCTCATAAGCCACCAAACTCCCCAGTGAACCTAGTATAAACCAGGCATAATATGCTCCTCCCTAGTAGTTCCCTGTGATTTTTGGATTATCTACAATGTTAGGGCTATCATAAAGGGCAGTTTCATATATAATGTATGATACTCATTCAATCTAGACATAATTTGGAAATCATACCATGGCTGAGACATATTTGTCTGATCACCTTAAGTGAACCACATTTACAATTGAAGCTACTCCTATCTTATGCTCATGCCAAGTATTAAAAGTTAAAAAATTTAAAAGTATTAAACTTAAAAATTCCTGTCTGAACTGAGACAGATATAGAGCTTACAAGGTATACTTTTTGAACTGTAGACCATGTCTTTCCCTTTGGAGAGTTCCCCTTCTTCTCTGCTCTTTTACCTTTTTCTCCCAGGAAGATGATTGACAGATGGGCAAGTGTTCCTGACTGTGAGTGTGCACACATGTATATGTACATATGCATTTATGTTTTGTTCATACATACACACAAATACTGGAATCTTATTTGCAAAGCTAAAGCACGGAACTGGAATTAAGATTGTTGGGAGAATATCAACAACCTCAGATATGCCGATGATACCACTCTAATGCCAGAAAGTGAAGAGGAACTAAAGAGCCTCTTCATGAGGGTGAAGAAGGAGAGTGCAAAAGTTGGTTTGAAACTCAACATTAAAAAAAATATATATTATAGCTCCCGACCCTCTCAATTCCTGGCAAATAGATGGGGAAGAAATGGAAGTAGTGACAGATTTTATTTTCCTGGGCTCCAAGATCACCGCAGATGGGGACTGCAGCCAAGAAATTAAAAGACACTTGCTCCTGGGGAGGAAACTATGGCAACATTAGACAGCATACTAAAAAGCAGAGACATCGAGCTGCCAACAAAAGTGCATGTAGTCAAAGCTATGGTTTTCCCAGTTCAATGTATGGCTGTGAAAGTTGGACCATAAGGAAGGCTGAGTGTCAAAGAATTGAGGCCTTTGAACTATGTTGCTGGAGAAGACTCCCTTGGACTGCAAGGTGATCAAACCAGTCAGTGCTAGAGGAGATCAACCCTGATTGCTCTTTAGAAGGTCAGATCCTGAAGATGAAATTGAAATACTTTCGTAACTGAATGAGAAGAAAGGACTCACCGGAGAAGAGCCTAATGCTGGGAATGATTGAGGGCAAAAGAAGAATGGGATGGCAGAGAATGAAGTGGCTGGATGGCATCACTGAAGCAGTCGACGTGATCTTAAATGGTCTCTGGGGGATGGTAGAGGAGAGGAAGGCCTGGAAGAAAGTTGTCCAAGGGGTCGCGATGGGTCTGACATGACTTCACAACTAACAACAACAAAGCACAGAAGTACACATACTTGCAAATATAACAGGCAGCTTAAAAAAACCCTTTTCTGTCTCTTCCACTCAAACTTGTTTCTTTTTATGAGCTCTGCTGAAAGACAGAATTGTTAAAATATTTGCGAAGCATTTCTGTAGGTTTGAATTCCAGATAACAATATCTTATTTTTTAAACTACATTTTTCCTTTTCACCCTGGCCTTTAAAAATGTAAAGGTGTTACTGTGTACTATTTTTCTCTGCCTTTAATAGTAGAATGTTAAAAAACCCTGAACTTATTTTATGTAGGAAAACTAGTTGTTCAGGAAAAGAATATATCTGCCAGATATTGAACTGAAAACCTTCTCTATGCTAAGCAAACACTTTAACCACTCTCCTGTTTCAGAATGCTGGTAAAGAAAGATAAAAAAAAAAAACTATTAACATTCAATATAAGCATTGGCTCAATTGCATGGGCAATCCTTCATCTGTAGAATAACCAATGAACTTGCAATACGTTGAACGTGACATAAAAGGGAAAAACATATTTTGGAAGCGGAGCAGAGAAACTATCCCTGATATTTCTTTGAAGCTGTGTTGGGAATCAATAGAAAGTGATGTATTCAACACTCAACAAACTCAACAAACATTTGGTGATGGGAGGAAGCTAGTGCAAATAAACTCTTAGATCAGCAGATCAAGGCCATTCAGTAATTCAGAGATATGAAAAATACTAACAGATAGAGCATTTTAAAATTCATACATTCCAAGTACAACAATTTGTGCTATGACAGCTGTAAAACTCAAAAATAACTGAAGCTTTGCACTCCCTGACCCAAAATGAATGTTGAATGGCAGCTAATGGAATGGGCAAGTGAGTGGCATTTGTACACTTTTGTAACAATGATACATGTTTTGGAAATTGAGCAACATGAGGGGCATTTGTTTCTATACACATTCATTCATTAAAAAATAGATATGCCTCCTTCATAGAAACAACAGCGACAAAGTTTGTTTTATATCAACTGAAATAGAATCACATAATTTTGCATCCATCTATACAGTTCAACTCCTGTGATGTTCAGTTCAAAAGTCAATCTGATGTTATATTTTAGCTTGCAGAACAAATGTACTTTTATCAAGCCATTACACAAGGGGTAATTCCAAAGCTGTGACAAACAGATCAAAAACTTGTTCCCTGCTCGACAAAAGAGACCTTCAGAAAATATTCAGCATGACACTAATAAATTTAAGTTCCCCAATGAATGATGCACCCTTTGAATTTCATTTTTAATGTCTTGATTTTGACAGTCTGCAAAATACATATTGTTGAAAGCAAAATTTAGACTTGAATCTGGGCAAACAATGTGTGTATAAGACAAGCACAACATTGAATTAATTACTTTTTATATCTTTTTACATTAGAGGATTTAATTTTCCTGGTTCTATTCCGTACTATTTTTTGTATTGGTCTGACACCACTCATTGTTAAAAGTTCACATGCAGGTATGGCAGTAAATCCTTTAAATACTTAACTATTATTTTGTCTTTTAGCTAGACTTGTCAGAAAATTCAAGGATCCGCCAAAATTTTGCTCATTTGGTGTACTTATTATTCTGAAAATTTATCAGGGGGTTTTCAAACAAGGAGAATGGTGTGCCCATTCACACTATGTCTTTCATGTCACTCTGGGGCAAAAAATATAAATTCTATTCTATTCTATTCTATTCTATTCTATTCTATTCTATTCTATTCTATTCTATTCTATTCCCATTCCCATTCCCATTCCCATTCCTACTCTACACTACTCTACTCTACTCTACTATTTCTATTTCTATTTCTATTTCTATTATTTCTATTTCTATTTCTATTCTTTACTGTAATGACCTTTATTTAGTATGTGTACTTTCTACTCTAACAAATATCAATACTAGACTAAAATGTTTTATTATACTTGCATTTGATTTGAGTGGCAAATGAAATCACATGGAAATTGCTGGGTTTCTTTTGAGCTCATATCATTGATAGATGGAAGGATTAATAAACACATCCTTTTTAGGTTTGCACATACGTTCTATTATCACCTATGTTGGTTTGATACACAAAATTACTTTTTTTTTAAAAAAAAATACATATCACCAGTAACCAAAATAAAAATTGATAATGATGGCCTCTTGAACTATTGTTAATTTCCATAAATGCATCTGACACCCATCTCATTCCATATTATTCTTGGAAATCAAGGTGAGCCTAGAGCCAGACTCTATTTTGCAATCTGCAAGTCTCCCAGTTAAAGCACTCTTTTTAAAAAGAAGCAGGTGAAAGGAACCTTGCATCCAGTTTTGGTTGCCACGATGTAAAAAAGATGCTGAGACTCTAGAAAGAGTGCAGAGAAGAGCAACAAAGATGATTAGGGGACTGGAGGCTAAAACATATGAAGAACGGTTGCAGGAACTGGGTATGTCTAGTTTAATAAAAAGAAGGACTAGGGGAGACATGATAGCAGTGTTCCAATATCTCAGGGGTTGCCACAAAGAAGAGGGAGTCGGGCTGTTCTCCAAAGCACCTGAGGGTAGAACAAGAAGCAATGGGTGGAAACTGATCAAAGAAAGAAGCAACTTAGAACTAAGGAGAAATTTCCTGACAGTTAGAACAATTAATAAGTGGAACGACTTGCCTTCAGAAGTTGTGAATGCTCCAACACTGGAAATTTTTAAGAAAATGTTGGATAACCATCTGACTGAGATGGTGTAGGGTTTCCTGCCTGGGCAGGGGGTTGGACTAGAAGGCCTCCAAGGTCCCTTCCAACTCTGTTGTTATGTTATGTTAAGTTGGCTACAGAAATTCTAGTCATCATGAAGACCCTCTAGTACTGAAAAACTTAAGTCTTTCATTTTCCATTCTTAAGCATGTGTACAAGGATGGGAGAGAAATACTATAGTCATTCAAAATGATTTTCAAAACCTGCTCCAGTTGATAAAGAAATATCATTTTTTTAAAAAAAGAATTTCATTTGCCTCACTCTCTTTCACACTATTCACATATCTGAAAAATTCCAAGCGTCATGCCAACAATTCCAAATCCTGTCTCCATGTTTCAGTTACAACTGAACTTGTTTTAGAAAGATGCTGTAAAATCCGGCAGAAAAAAGGAAGAAAGAAAGAAAGAAAGAAAGAAAGAAAGAAAGAAAGAAAGAAAGAAAGAAAGAAAGATAGATAGATAGATTTCATTTGTGTCAGAACTTCCCAAAGCTGTGTTCCAGACTCTAGTTTTAATGCTTTGATCATCAGCAGGGAGAATAAAGGAAAATATTCTCAAAGTAATAATTTGGAGAAAGAACTGAGATGTTTTCAGGCTAAGATGACCTCTTATGTTGCTTATTTCAGAAATTTAAGTTTTAAATAGGAAAAAATAATAATTATTTTAATAAAAAGAAAAGCTTAATGAGCAGCTTCTGTTATTTATTTTAAACTAAGAAGTGCATTGCATATGTCTGTATTGTGCTTCTATACTATATGTATCGCAATATCTTTCCTAATGCGTCACTTGAAATTAAAGAGATTTGCTTTCCTAAAGGATTATAGCAAAGGTAATCCGGATGAATTGCTAAAAAAAAAGATGGATTTCATAGCTTTTGTAAAAGATGCATGGTCAAATAAATATCTCTTCTTTTCTTATTGTCCAGGATGTTCCCTAGTTTGCTAATCACAGTAAGAAATGAAATTATGTAAGGCTCTGGAGCTCAGGCTACCTCACCCTACTCAATTTTAAAACTATTGCTATATCAGGAAACAATATTTTCAAGCCTTTGTTTGCAGCTGTAGGGCTTAATAATCTGTTGGTAGGATTGTATTTGTTTCCTTGCTTGTTGACTTTTGAGAAAAGAGAATATGGAAGTTCTCATGGAGTTGGATTTTTTATCCACAATACAAAATTCTGCATCCCATGTCCCATCAAATGTTAGTGGGCAATTCTACTATTTTTTATGGGTTTTATGCTACTTTATTTCAATATTTTTGTTACAGTAAATTAAATTTTAAAAAAATTCAATATGTGACATCTGTTTTGAAATTTCCGATCCCTGAAATCAACAATCTTTGCATAGTGAATTTGTTCACTATGGCTCATATTATGTGATATCTTCTATTCTTTTTCACAGCTTTCTAAGACCATGTATGCTCAAATAATATTATTATTATTTGAGAAAGGTCCAGAGAATTTGTATTTAGAATAGAATAGAATAGAATAGAATAGAATAGAATAGAATAGAATAGAATAGAATAGAATAGAATTTTTTATTGGCCAAGTGTGATTGGACACACAAGGAATTTGTCTTGGTGCATATGCTTTCAGTGTACATAAAAGAAAAGAAAAGGTACAACATTTACAACACAAATGATGGTCAATTTATTTATTTATTTATTTATTTATTTAATCGTATTTATATACCGCCCTATCTCCCAAGGGACTCAGGGCGGTCAATATAGCAATATAAATCATAAGGATTGCCAGCAACAAAGTTACAGTCATACAGTCATAAGTGCTTTATGCTTTATGTCATGCCAACACCAATATGGTGGCTTGAAAACTTTTTCTCCTCTTTTTCTGTCCCTATTTCATATAGAGGACAATGTTAGGCTACATATCAAAATCTGGCTTGAAAAATTTCTGAGAACTGCATCAAATTAGACTTTCTTGGACTTTCTTGGACTAATTCTGTATCTCAAAGAAGAAAAGCACGAATTGTCTATGGAGATTCGCAGGTCATAGTTGTCTCAAAGGTGCTTTTTCAAGAAGCAACTAGGCTTTCTTGTTTTTCTTTGAAGATGTTTTGCTTTTCACCCAAAAAGCTTCTTTAAGCTCTGAGCCCATTGCATCTTGAAAAAGTACCATTGGGAAAAGCAGGAATTCTACAACACAATTTGACTGAGAGTCTCAGAAGATGTCATGTTCCATTTGGTATTTCTGAGCATTGCATCAATTAGAAAAAGGTAGCTAGATGTAAAAAGTGTTTTTTTTTTTTTTTTGGGACAGGTCTGTTGCTGTTTAGTTATTTCTGACTCTTGATTACCCAATGGATTTATTTTGACTGGCTCATCAGTCAGTAACTACTTCTCTGAATTCCTTCGTTGAATTCCTATTAACTCAAGTTTATGTTATCCATGATGGTACTTAGCCACCTTCTCTTATGCCAAATCTTTTGCAGCTGCTATTGATTTTTGCTGGTATCAGGGGATTTGTGTTTCTGCATGCCAGTTAAAGCAGCATTCCCCAACCTTTCTGGTTTGGGAGCCTAGCGCAGGAAGAGACAAGGAAGAGACAATAGTTTTGTGCAAAGGGCAGGTGTACATGTGCACACACAGCTTCATTTGCATGAGAAGTAGGCACATGTGCCTGCCGCTCTAACTAGTGGGGCTGGGAGCACTGATGGCCACTGGTCATGTGAATGGGGCTGTGAGTTCTGGCACTCACTGCTCACATGAGTCAGGCTGTGCGCACACATGTACACACACCGGCCTGCCACTCATCTGGCCTGGCTGCGAATAGGCAGTGGGCCATAGCCCACAGACTCCTGAATTAAAAGAAAAGATGAATATTGATTCAAATCCAGGCTCTGAATTCATTCTGAGTTGTACCAAAACATTTTCCAATGTGCTGAAATGGGCTTAAATTGAAACTCCTGGATGATGCGTGTAGAAAGTTAGCATCCACCCCTCCTAGAAGAATGAACTATTTTAGGAAATATTAAAAAGGCAGAATATTATATTTCCCCTAAAAGAGAAATAGAAATTTTAAGGGAGACGGAAACTCAGAGCTTCAGCTCCCTGCCCCCAGCAGCTATTTGGTGCCAATTAAGAAAGACTGGGCCAGCCTATCTACAAAACAGAAGACCTTCAACTCCAGGATGATGGGATTATCATTCAGGGCAAAGCCATTCGGCTACAATAGGAACTGCACAACAAGCGCCTTCATTGCATCAGTCCGAGCTTCAACCAAGCTTGATTCAGATAACCCACAAAATCAACTATGACCTCTGCATAGCCCCATGGGAGTCTGACAGCAACCAATATAATACATGCTCTTGCCAAAGGCACAGGAAGCTCAAGGGCAAGGCAGTAATTGGTCTCTGTTATTCTGTTTTTCTGCTTAGGATGTTTGTTATGTTTTCTTTTTGTGTCTTTGGTTTTTATGCTTCTAGAATAGAATAGAATAACAGAGTTGGAAGTGACTTTGGAGGTCTTCTAGTCCAACCTCCTGCTTAGACAGGAAACCCTACACCATTTCAGACAAATGGGTCCTTGAGTGGCTCAGACTGCTAAGACAGTCTATTATTAACAGCAGCTGCTTGCAATTACTGCAGGTTCAAGCCCGACCAGGCCCAAGGTTGACTCAGCCTTCCATCCTTTATAAGGTAGGTAAAATGAGGACCCAGATTGTTGGGGGCAATAAGTTGACTTTGTATATAATATAAAAATGGATGAAGACTATTGCTTGACATAGTGTAAGCTGCCCTGAGTCTTCGGAGAAGGGCGGGATATAAATGCAAATAAAAAATTAAAAAAATGGTTATCTAATCTCTTTTTTAAAACTTCCAATATTGGAGCATTCACAATTTATGGAGGCAAGTTGTTCCACTGATTAATTGTTCTGTCAGCAAATTTTTCCTTAGTTCTACGTTGCTTCTCTCGATTAGTTTCTACCTATTGCTTCTTATTCTACCCTGAGGTGCTTTGGAGAATAGCTTGACTCCCTCTTCTTTGTGGCAACCCCTGAGATATAAGAACACTGCTATCATGTCACTCCTAGTCCTTCTTTTCATAAGACTAGATGTATCCAGTTCCAGAAACCATTCTTTATATGTTTGAAAGAATCCCCTAATCATCTTTGTTGCTCTTCTCTGCACTCTTTCTAGAGTCTCAACATCTTTTTTATATCGTGGTGGCCAAATTTTAAATAAATCTATTTATTTAATCAAATTGTAGGCAGCTTAACTCCAAACAATGGGTGACTGACTTTTTTTTTTAAAAGCAAGAACAAGAAATTAAGGATCAGAGCATATGTATGTTTCTTGCAGACAAAACATTCTACCACAGTTCAGCTACTATCCTGCTGTGAAACATGGGAGAAAATTTTTCAGTGATTGTTTGAATTTCATTAGGATGAGCACCATGTGCAGGCAAACACACATTGCTTCTGACTAAAAAAAATACGAATCAGAGGTGAGTTTATTTCAGTGATTGAATGCAAGAATTGAACATCTCAGTGTACAATCGGGCTTCTGAGTGCATGGCAATAAGGCCAAGCACTTATTTCATGGTTCAAACAAATATATAAGACAGGGTCGTATTTTCCGGGAAACATGGGTAGTAATACAGCCCTACTACATGGTTAGATATTCTTAGGTATATCTTCTAGACCAGGAATGTCAAACTCACATTGTCACAGAGCATCATGTGATGTATCGGAACTTTTTCCCCCTTTGCTAAACCAGGCGTGGGCATGACCAGTGAGTGACACATCCAGCCCATGGGCTGGGATTTTGACAGCCCTGCTCTAGACAGTGGACAGTCATTTGTTTTGAAATGTTTCTTATGACTTTCTTTCTTTAAAATGTCTAAAACACAATGCCACAGAATCAAAGAATTATAAGTGTTCCAGTACAGAAATGCAAAATACCTGGAATTCACTCCTACCTGTCTCTCTCTTAGTGACAGGGAATCTGCAGCCTTCCAAATATTGATAATAATTCTAGCACTCCTGATCTTTGTCATTGGTCACTATGTCTGATGGGCATTAGAAGATGACTAAATCTGAAGGGAAGAATTTTCTTCCTCCTAATATTGAATGCTGAAACAGATTTAATTTGCTAAGCAGCTGACCATTTTTAATTTCCACCTAATGAAGAGCTGGCAAAAGTGTGCAGATTAGTAAATTGAGTTAGTGGGAATCATATTGCATACTTTGGGGAAAAAATGATCAGTCAGATAGAAGTGGTAATAGTGAAGAAAAAATGTGTTTGGGAAAATGTGTGGCAGTTAACAAGGAAATCTGGAAATAATGGTTTGAAGCAGATCTGGGCAAGCAGAAACTTTCATAAGCAAGCAAGATATATGAAAGTGCTAATAGGTTGTCTTTAGATGATAAAAAAATGAGCTGTCTGGTTTCAAAATTGAAATAGAATACGGCTTACATTATTCAAAGTTAACAGGGGAATTTTATTTCTAAGAAGTGTATGTCATTCAATGGTTGAAATTCAAGAGAGAAGGGACATACTTCCATTCCCCACCATCCAGTCAGAGCTGAAGAAGCTTCTTGGATGAGAAGCAAAACATCATCAAAGAAAAAACAAGAAAGTCCAGTTGCTTCCTGAAAAAAAAGCACCTTTGGGACAACCATGACCAAGATGACTGAGAATGTCCATAGATCTGAATGAATGTACTATATCTGGAAACAGGAGATAGTTTCCGGGGCTCTGAGAGTGACTTGATGCTGAGCTGTGGTGGATCTTACAAGGGTCTGATTACTTCCTGTCACTTGGATCAATTTGCTATACTTCTCAGCTTTTGATATCAAAATATATAAACTTGTTTCTTTGAAAGTAAACATAAAAAGGATCCAAAAGCATAGCTGGTGTGTAATGATTCCCTCAATATCACTGTGATAAAGATGCAGATGTGAGTGATTTTAAATCTAGTCTGTATAATATTTCCTACTTTTAGGGCCTTTATGTTTTATGATTTCTACACAAATAATTGTTGTGTGTTCTCTGAAGGACAGTATGTTTAAAAGATGGTACCTAATTCAAAAAGTTTTAAAAATTAATGATTCACTGAATAACAGACCTAAATCTATTCATGTAGTTTTATTGAACCTTCTAAACATATTTCTTTCTTCTTTCAAATCATATGTTCAATGCTAGAATGCCAACAAATCTTTAGGAAGTCGTTTGTCTTTTCTCTAACAAAGTGTTTGTTTTTAATTAGTCATTTTTACTGTAAACTCATTATTATCTCCTCTTATCCTGAAAGCACCTTCTGTAAAATCTGTTGGTAGAGTTGAGGGATGGGTCAAGAGAAGAAAGAAAAAGAAAGTGTTTCTCAGTCATTAACAGAAATATTCAAAAAGGAACTTTTTGCTGATATGGAGATATTTTTTGAAATTAAAAAAAAATTGCCAAAATCTACAAATCAAACTGTTCTTGAAAGCACAGCAACCAAGCTTGGGAACTCCTCCCCACCCCAATTTTTTTCTGCTGTAACCAGTGGTGGGATTCAGCCAGTTCGCACTTCGGGAGAACCGGCTGTTAATTTTCTGAGCAGTTTGGTGAACTGCTGGTTGGAAGAAATCATTAAGGCAGAGAACTGGTTGTTAAATTATTTGAATCCCACCACTGGCTGTAACACAAGATGGAAATTTTTTTTACAATCCTATTTTTTTTTCTTGGTAATCATACTGTTCTTACTATTTTTAAGTACAGAATTGTCTTTTGAAAATCACTCCCTTTGGGTCTTTTTTCCCACCCATTTTTCACTTTTCTCTTGAAATAAATGAATACCATGGTTCTTTGCAGATTTTAAATGAACACACACACACACACACACACACACACACACACACACACCCATGTACAACAGTAGCTGAATTTCTCAAAAGATCCACTTTCCTGCTTTCCTGGATTCAAAATGAGACCCCTTTCTGCTGTTGGGCTTCAGCTTGACTTTGTAAAAGTATGATTTTCATGTTCATAATTCTCCAAAGTGCTTTTTTCCCCCTAATTAAGACTGTGGAGGTAATAATGCTCACCTGTAGTGCCCCTTTGTGAACAGATGTACATTAAAGGGCTTTTAAACATAAAGGTATCACTAGTGCTTTATTTCTAAAAACTATTTTTAAAGAACTACATTGTTTTAGCAGTGGTGAAATCCCAACAAGGCAAAACCTTAGGAGGTCAAAACATGCAGGTGAAATATGTTTTGAGAGAATGATAAACCATTTTTCATTTCTGTTTTCCAGCAAAAAGCTTAAAGCAATTGAAATAGACAGAAGGAGAAATGGTTGCCAGGCCATTGAATTGAAGCATATTATTCCTGAGAATTTTTGAATGTGGAGGAAAGAACCACTGTCAGTCCTGCCAGGTAAACCAGACAGGAAATACAATAAGATAAGCTAATTCTACTTTATTGTAAGGCTACATTAAAAGAATCTTGCAAGTTTGGAAGTGCAAACTTCCCTCCACCATTTTTAGTTGTTTGATTCATTAGGGCAGGTCATTCCTAAATTTCTTTCTCTGACCATTAATACACAGGACACTCCTCTTATTTGATTGTTTCCTAGGCCGCCTCTCTTCCCCTCATTATTCCCCAAGGTCATTCACATATTCCTTTACAACAAGGGTCTCCAACCTTGGCAACTTAAAGACTTCTGGGAGTTGAAGTCCACAGGTCTTAAAGTTGCTAAAGTTGAAGACCCCTGCTTTACAATAATCAAAAAGAGAAGACAATTACAGCATATTTTTTTACAGGACTCCCAAAATCTCCTGCAATTTTTCCTTTTATTTAAAGATTTGCAAATGATGTGGATTAAATTGAGAACATGTCGAATTACTGTTCCCCTTCATGCCATGACTCAGCATTTGGCTGATAGGACTATCAACACCTGCTTATTTAAACTAAAAAAAAAAAAACCCTGAGGAGGCGGATCCTTCAAAATTATATAGAAAAGAACTATGTGATCACATCTTATGATTCCAAGAGATTATAAATATCACCCTCATCCCTTAATAAAATCGTCAACTTAGGTTTTAAAATAATTTCTGCCATCACATGCACACACACAAATTTTGCTTCTGTAAAATGTGATATATGGTATGTTTTTTAGTTACTCTGAAACAAATGGGAGTTTTTAAAAGTCTCTCCAACAAACTTCACTAACTGAATATAGTCATAGATTGTATTTTATGCTGATCTATATCTTTCTGGAAATGCTGAGGATGACTGGAAATGTTTCAGAGATGTGGTCCATTCAGTTTCACTGGAGATATTATGTTCTTCTATTTGCAAGCATCATGACTGGTTCAATGAGAATGATGAGGTGATATGATCTTTTCTTCTTGAGAAGCATTGCCTTCATCGTGTCCATCACAAGGACTCATTAGAAGCAGCCAAGAAAAGTACACCTTTACCAGTGTTCCTAGGACAGACCAAAATAAATTGCATAAAATATAAGATGCTCTGCTGAGTTCCAAGGCAGATGAACTACTGGGATATGCTGAACTGTCAGGTGATCACCTTTTGCAACCTTCTGAAAAGCAAAGTCAATGGGATGCCAGATTCACTTCACAACCATGTTACTAACTTAGCGACTCCAGTGATTCAGTTAACAACTGCAGCAAGAAAGTTCATAAAATGGGGCAAAATTCACTGAACCACTGTCTCCTGTCAGGGTTCCAAGTAATACATCTATAGCAAACAGAACTCAGAGGTAGCTAGATTCAGCAAAGAACAGTTTTATTGGTTATATCATATTGACACAAGCTGGTGAAAATCGACTCTGAATGTTCCCGTGGTTTTCACCTAATTAAAAGTAAAACTTTTTTCCCTTCCCCAAACAATCAATCACATGGTCCAATCAAGGTGCTGTCCGGTTGCCTGGTAACTTCACTCCTCCTCTCTCCGACCATCTGTGGGAATGTCCTTGGTTCCTAGGAAAAGTATTTTGTTTTGGCTACAAAACCCCAGATATCTCTATTCTCCCCTCTATCCCTCAGCTCCAGTGTGGCAACACAGAAGCCTCAAAATGGCCTCA
The DNA here is from genome assembly GCF_028640845.1 of Ahaetulla prasina. Classification (NCBI taxonomy): domain Eukaryota; kingdom Metazoa; phylum Chordata; class Lepidosauria; order Squamata; family Colubridae; genus Ahaetulla; species Ahaetulla prasina. Next base: position 90,534,270 of record NC_080541.1, on the reverse strand, counting down.
GTTAGGTCAGCTTCAGGGTTGACATCTCCCTTACCAACAGAAATTTTGGACTCAGTTGTGTCCAAAATTGTGCTTGTGAGTAATACACATAGTACTTATGTGTATTACCAAAGTGAAAGAAACTGTTCTGAGTGAGAACTTTCTCTTTGCTGATGACTGTGCCCCGAATGCTGATTCAGAGACAGAAACGCGAACCTGTAGGGACAAATTCTCTATGACTTGTGACAATTGTAGATTCACTATCAGTGTCCCAAAGACTGAAGTCATGAACCAGCCTTCTCCTTATGCATAGTACACAGAACCCATAATCACAGACAACTAAAAGCTGTGGATCATGTTGCTTGCTAAATATTTGTTTGTTTATACTTATATACTATTAAAAATCTCATTGTGTACCAGTTTGTCTATTTGTACCCTCCAATTAGCCTAAATACTATATTATACTACAACTATTTTTGAATCAAGATACCTAAATTTGCTAAGTTAAAGAATGTCTATGGAGATTCTCAGTCATGGTTGTCTCAAAGGTGCTTTTTTTCAAACAACAACTGGACTTTCTTATTTTTCTTTAAAGACATGTTGACTTCTCATCCAAGAAGCTTCTTCAGTTTTGACTGGATGGTAGGGAATGACCTGAAGAAATTTCTTGAATGAGAAGTGATATGTCATCAAAGAAAAACAAGAAAGTCCAGTTGCTTCTTGAAAAACGCACCTTCGGGATAACTTAAAGAATGCATAAAAAATCCAGGATACATTTCTCCTGTGGAATTGAAATTTCCACAATGTTTACACCCATTTTAGTCATAATGCTGTGGCCACTGCATCATCCCTGTGATCATATGATAATGATTGCTTTTTCTTCCTGACAACCTGCCACAAATAACGTTAATGGGAAAACTAGCAGGAAGTTGGAAGTCACTTCTCTTCCTCCTGCCCACCCTACCACAGAAATGATAATTCTGTTTATGTGAATATTGGTTTATTAATGTAATTTTCTTACCAGTATAATTATTTTTCTATCTCTGATATGTAAACCTTCTTAGATAATCACAGGACCATCCAGCATTGGGGTGAAAAAAAATTGATCAGACTAAAATTTAAAGTTCATTCTGGTTATATATCACTGAATTACCTTTCACTGAAAGCATGACCCAATGGTCACAGGGCTTCCTAGTTGATATTAAAAACTCAGGAAAAAAAAATCCAGGACAAAAAAAATAGCAATCCAATTCAAAGAATTAATAATTAGAATGTTTTTGCTCTGAATACACAAGCATTATTTGCAAGAGTAAGATATATAACTATGCTATCCTTATGAAAAACAGGAAATTAATATTGAAAATTGTCTTAATGTTGAAAACAGGAGATAATGGTCCAATATGACAAATGGTATTTCTTTTTGATTATGTAGTCTTACTTTCTCTTTCATTCAATTTTATTTTGAACTTTGAGAACTGTTCACTATATAAGATTTTGATTTTTGATATTTTTTTACTGAAAAATAAAGAAATTCCAACTATGCATTGCATTATTTTCTTCAAATCTATCCCTTTGGAAATCTCTTTTATTATCTAACTGGTTTCACTGCTTGGTGAATCAGCTTTATTTACCAAAATGCCTACATAAAAAGACCAAATCCAAATATAATGGGGTAAATTCTTTTCTCTCTTCCTTTCTTTTGTTCTGCATCTAAAGTACAGCTAAAAATGAAATCACTATGTTAATGGTGTATCTTCCACATACTGTAAGTAAGTTCATGCCTGATAATCAAACTTCTGTTTAGCAATTTTTCTAGGAAATCTGCTCCATAGTGTTACTCAACAGAAGTTGATGTCAGAGCATGAAAGGCAGTTCATGATTTCAAATCTCTTCTGACCGCAGTGAACGATGATATCCTTTGACCCATTGAAAGAGATCAAGCTCTTCACAGTTGCTTCAGAAACAGAGCTGGAAGCTATGCTACAAAGCAGAGGAACATACTGTTTGAGGGTAGTTGATCATAATATTACTATCACAATATTCAACAGAGGTAGCTTTTTCAGTGCATCTGGTTCAGTGCAGTTGGCTGATGACAAAGACTGTCAGTTCATGCTGCCACTTTCAAAGGAAAAACCTGGGTTGTTTTTGTTTTGTTTTTTTCTTGATAATTTTTAAGAAGATCAAATGACACTGTAACCTCTTTTCTAAAATCACAAGTCAATGTGTCTTGGAAAATAGCTGCATTTTAGTATAATATGGTTATATCTTCAAAAAATGGCCACTTCAAATCTCCCCATACTTGAGAAGGTACATTCATTTTGTACGTTCCGGTACAAAGATACATTTCAGGCAGCAGAGTTCTATTCAACTGTTCAGTCAAATGGTTCAAAAGGAGACGGGATGCTGACAAAATATTTCATCTCACATTTACAGCATTATAGCATTTGGCTACATGCTTCAGACATTTATACATCTTGCACAAAGATATAAGAAGACAACATCTTACTCTTTTCATAATCAGGAAGGTGCCTGATTATGGAAGTCTTTGATATGCTAAATATCCAGGACACTTGGTGAAATTGGGAGTTTGCATACATTTCCACATTTGTGTTTTTTATTTGTAGATTTTCTAAGCATTTCTTATTCAGGCAAATGCTAGAAATGAGGCTGAGCTGCCTTTGAGCAAAATGCCCTGGATAAGATGCTGTAACCTATGGCAATTACAAAATGGATCTGGGCAACACAACTGACAGAACTATGAGCAACAGCAAGGAGTGAGGAGAGAAATAAACGAGAAAGCTATGGTGTACTTTTTTTTTTCATTAAAAGATCTTTTCCAATATTAAGGAATTCATTATGGATGATAGAATGGTAAGGCTACAGGAAAATATTTTTAAAGTAAAATGGGACAAATTACAGTGACTTTTCATAAGCAGTTAAATTGTTTTGTTACTGAATACTAGGACTTTTGTCCTTGTACTATTGTACAGTCATGCAAAAAAGAAGGAAAGAAAGAAAGAGAGAGAGAGAGAGAGAGAGAGAGAGAGGAAGGAAGGAAGGAAGGAAGCAAAGATCAGTGACAGCAACAGCAACAGCAACAGCAACAGCAACAAGAGCTTGTAGAAAAAGGTCATGGATAGGGTTGTGACCACTCAATAGGTGTTTTTAATACAATAGAAAGAGTGTTAGCTGCTTTCTACATTTCATGATAAACACAATTCATCTTACCTTCTGAACAACTTAAATAAATAATGTCACTCTCCAAAATAGGGGGGAAAATGAAAATCCAAATGCTTTCTTAACCAAGAACATCTAAAAACCTTGATAGAATATTTTAAAATTGGAAAATGGATGGATAAATTCAAAGGCAGGCAGATGTCTGTAGAAAAGTAGGAATGTGCTTTGTTGCAGGGAACATTCGTCCATTTGTGTTATATTTTGTAGCGAGGAACTCAGACTGTGAAAATGCTTTAGAATGTTACTTTTCTAAAGCAAAGATTTTCCCCGCATGCTTCTTTTAAAATATTGCTCACTTTTATTACCTATCAGGTAATAATGTACTTCATCTTTATTAATCATCAAATTGCTTTGCATAATGCAGCCATTCCCAGCAGGAATAATATAAATAGTGATTAAAAGTTAGCAGATAATACATTTATCCCAATACCCCAGTAATTTGTAGTAATCTCTCAGAAAGAATATGATTACATAATTTGAAGTGTTACTTTATAAGAAGCATTAAAAGCTGCATGTGTTACACTGCACTGTAAGTTTATTTTTTTTAAAAAAAAATAACAATGTGGGTATAGCTTGCTGAGCCTTCTTAGTTAAGTAACTTATATCTCCAAGCCATTGCTCCATTATCTTTTATTTATCGTCCTTCTCTTCTAGGTATGTTTTAAATGTAATTTTATCTTTGCATATCAGATACTTCATCAGAGTAATGGCCTATCACAGCCATTCTAGCACAGGAGTGGGCAATTAATTTCCCCAAGGGGCCATATGAGAAACTGGGACTGTTATGCAGGGTTGCTACCATTGTCTATGTATCCCACAACCCCACCCCACTGCTGCCCCACTGCCCAGCCCTAGAATGCCATCACCCACCCCAACATCACCTTGCCACCACTGCTGACAACACACCATCTCTGCTCCCAGTGCTTCCCCTCCCCTACACTGATGCATCTAACAACACGGCCCAATTGTGACTGCCAACAAATGTGGACTGTGGCCCATAAAATGCCCAAGTCTACTCTAGCAATATCTGAAAGCCTGTATTTCAACCAGTTTTTCATTGCCAGGTAAATTGTGGATCCACTGGTTCACTCTATCATATAAATATATATTAAACCCTATAACGAAGTAGCCGAACATTGGCTAAAAGTTAACATTTTATATATATATATATATATATATATATATATATATATATATATATATATATATATATATATATATATATATATATATATATATATATATATATATATTCCTAAAAAACAGGAAGCAGCAGGTGAAGCTAAGCAAGATCACATCAAATACCTGTACAATTAGCACACGGGCCCCCCAAGGCTGTGTGCTCTCCCCACTTCTCTTCTCTCTGTATACCAATGACTGCATCTCCAATGATCCATCTGTTAAGCTACTGAAGTTCGCAGATGACACAACAGTGATTGGTCTCATTCGAGACAATGACGAATCCGCATATAGACAAGAGGTCGAACGACTAGCCTTGTGGTGCAACCAAAACAATCTGGAACTGAACACACTCAAAACCGTAGAAATGGTGGTAGACTTTAGGAGAAACCCTTCCATACTTCCACCTCTCACAATACTTGACAACACAGTATCAACAGTAGAAACCTTCAAATTTCTGGGTTCTATCATATCGCAAGATCTCAAATGGACAGCTAACATCAAAACATCATTAAAAAGGACAACAAAGAATGTTCTTTCTGCGCCAACTCAGTAAGCTCAAACTGCCCAAGGAGCTGCTGATCCAATTCTACAGAGGAATTATTGAGTCTGTCATTTGCACCTCTATAACTGTCTGGTTCGGTTCTGCAACCCAACAAGAAAAACACAGACTTCAGAGGATAATTAGAACTGCAGAAAAAATAATTGCTACCAACCTGCCTTCCATTGAGGACCTGTATACTGCACGAATCAAGAAGAGGGCCGTGAAAATATTTGCAGATCCCTCGCATCCTGGACATAAACTGTTTCAACTCCTACCCTCAAAACGACGCTATAGAGCACTGCACACCAGAACAACTAGACACAGGAACAGTTTTTTCCCGAAGGCCATCACTCTGCTAAACAAATAATTCCCTCAACACTGTCAGACTATTTACTGAATCTGCACTACTATTAATCGTTTCATAGTTCCCATCACCAATCTCTTTCCACTTATGACTGTATGACTATAACTTGTTGCTGGCAATCCTTATGATTTATATTGATATATTGACCATCAATTGTGTTGTAAATGTTGTACCTTGATGAACGTATCTTTTCTTTTATGTACACTGAGAGCATATGCACCAAGACAAATTCCTTGTGTGTCCAATCACACTTGGCCAATAAAAATTCTATTCTATTCTATATATATATATATATATATTCTCAAGTATAATTTAGTCTTCCCAGATTCAGGCATCTGGTGTTCAACACACATTAGAAAAATATTTTTTTCGAATCCGCATAAATTGAATGCATTGCCTGTGAATCATTCTGCTTTTTTATATTATGTGTTCATTTTAAAAGTGCAAACAACGCAACAAATCTGAATCATTCTTAGTCTCCTCATCCATAATTTCCCAATTTTCCAGTGAAAAATTCAATCTGTTTGAGACAGTTTTAGATATACAGGTCTATACATATGAAATGCATATACATATACATGCAGGTCACTAATATATGACCATTCAGAATTACAGCTCAAAAAAGCACTTTTGGCTGTTTTAAAACATTGCCCCTCCCAGCAACTGACTCAGTTTATGACCAGTTGCAGTGCCCCACAGTCACATGAACCATGGTGATGCAATGGTTAGAATGCAGTACTGCAGGTGGGTACTGCTGACTGCCTGCAGTTCAGCAGTTCGATTCTCACTGGCTCAAGGCTGATTCATCCTACCATCCTTCCAAGGTCAGTAAAATGAAAACCCAGATTGTTGGGGGCACTATGCTGACTCTGTAAACCATTTAGAGAGGGCTGTAAAGCACTGTGAAGCGGTATATAAATCTACCGTATATACTCGAGTATAAGCCGAGTTTTTCAGCACGTTTTTTGTGCTGAAAAACGTCCCCTCGGCTTATACTCGGGTCTATACGGCTTATACTCGAGTTTTTGTTTTTTTTTAAGCCCCTCGGCTTATACTCGAGTATATACGGCTTATACTCGAGTTTTTTTTTTTTCTTTTTTTCACATTTTACCGGACGGCGCGGGGAAGCCCTGCCGGTGCAGTGAGAGGGCGGGGCGGGGGAGCCGCCAGCCTTCTCAGCTGAGGGAGGGAGGGTTTCCCCAACCAGTAGGTGCCTCATTTCCCACCCTCGGCTTATACTCGAGTCCCCAGTTTACCCCAGTTTTTGGGGTAAAATTGGGGACCTCGGCTTATACTCGGATCGGCTTATATTCGAGTATATACGGTAAGTGTTATTGATATTGTTACTGCTATGACCTTAATTTGTGACTTTTTTGTCAGTTTCCTGAAAAATCACCCTTTCAGAAGACTGTGCCATTTACTTAACAACGATGTGATTTGCTTAATGACTACCACAAAAATGTCAACAAACAAAGAAAGCCCTCCTGGTTCAATTTATGTGGGTGGTTCAACATTTGACCACGAGGACTTATAACCAGATTTCTGGTCCCAATTGTGGTAGTAAGTCAAGGACTAGCTACATTTCAATGACACAGAAAAGGATCTGGAAAAAGATGTAAAAGAGATCACAGATTTGAAGCTAGAGAACTATTTACTTAACAGAGTGCCATGTACATATATATATATATGCATTAATTGGCTGGACATGTTATAGTATGTATGTATGCATGTATGTATGTATGTATGTATAATAAAGTTAAATATTCAATGGAGTATGGCAAATTGGGCACAGAAGATTAGATGGGAATTACTGACATCCAGAGAAGAAGGTATACTGAATATATAGTAGTAATTATAATACAATGGCTCCAAACAAAAAGATGTCCAGAATAGTTTATATCAGCGGTCCCCAACCTTTGCGGCTTGGTGACCCAGCTGGGAGGGGGAGAAGGAAACTGGACCATGCAAGTGGTGGGACAGGAATTGGGGACTCCTGGTTTATATGGTTGAAGAATGAACATATACGAACTAATTAGAAATTTTAAGATAAAGTGTAATTAACAAAAGAAAGCCTAGAACTAAGACAACTACAATTTATCTTTACCAGCATAATCATTAAACTTTGCTTTCATTCCAATTAATGAATTGGAATGCACAGTCACTCACGCCCTCGTGACGTCTCGCCTGGATTACTGCAACGCTCTCTACATGGGGCTTCCCTTGAAGGGCACCCGGAGACTACAGTTAGTCCAGAATGCAGCTGCGCGGGTGATAGATGGAGCCCCTCGTGGCTCCCGCATAACACCCATCCTGCGCAGGCTGCACTGGCTACCTGTGGCCTTCCGGGTGCGCTTCAAGGTTTTGGTGACCACCTTTAAAGCGCTCCATGGCATAGGGCCGGGTTATCTACGGGACCGCCTACTGCGACCAGATACCTCTCACCGACCCGTGCGCCCTCACAGAGAGGGACTCCTCAGGGTGCCGTCAGCTAGGCAGTGTCGTCTGGCGACGCCCAGGGGAAGGGCCTTCTCTGTGGGGGCTCCCGCCCTCTGGAACGAACTCCTCCCAGGACTCCATCAACTTCCGGACCTTCGAACCTTCCGTCGCGAGCTCAAGACACATTTATTCATCTGTGCAGGACTGGCTTAGATTTTAAATTTAGAGGGGTTTTAAACTGATTTTAATATTTATATTTTTAGTTTTAATAACTGGGCATTAGAATAAGTTTTTTAATGATTATTTTAATTTGTATATTGATGTTTTTATATGCCTGTGAACCGCCCTGAGTCCTTTGGGAGATAGGGCGGTATATAAATTCGAACAATAAATAAATAAATAAATAAAATAAAATCAGTGATACTTAGGTTTATTGTACTAAATACACATTGAGATCTTAAAGCAAAGAACAATGAATGCAATGTTTTTTTAAAAAAAAATATAAGACCTGTTTCACAATGTCTACTGTAGAGGAAAAGGCCACATTATGGTAATTCATAGTCATGGGAGTTTTGGGTGTCTAGGAGCATTAGTTTAGCATGCTTTTTGTTAGTGAAAGGTCAGTATTTGTTTTATTACATTTACTCCAGTTATTTTTTCTTCTTCTCTTGACTGATGAAATCTCAAAAGGGAAGTGCCAACAGCCACAGAATAGATGAAAATTATTATATTTTGTTTCTTTCCTTTATGTTGAAAAGCATATATTAACTATCTTCTAACACACATAAAAATATAGAACTGACATAATCATAAATACCAATGCATTTTTACATACCTCATTAGATTATATTGATAGTCATAAGGTTTCAACACCCTACAAGTGTTGGTATCCTGGATTTGCTGATGACAGTAGTACTGCAACTCTTCTACTTCTTCTTCATGTTACTACTCATTCATATATATATATATATATATATATATATATATATATATATATATATATATATATATATATATATATATATATATATATATATATATATATATATATATATATTTCTAACAAAGAAATTATGCAGAAAAAATAGCAGCTTCCCTTAAACTTGTGCTCTCCTTCCATGAGATATAGCAGATCAATCTTAAACAGTGAAAGCAACTGTCCACATCTGGTTTCAACTACTGACTACTAGAATTTCTATGGTAATTCAAAGTTTACTCAAAATCAAGAGAAAATAATGACTCAAGCATTCAAACCAAAGAGAGCTTCAAACATTTAAATGAGTATTTAAATAGGAGTACGCAGAAAAAAATAGTCCAAAATCAGTCCATGGTTGCAGGATTGTCAGCCAGTCCTGAGGTCAAAATTTCATAGAAAAGATCCACATCAATGTTATGCAAGAGCTGGAGATCAATCAGAATAGAATAGAATAGAATAGAATAGAATAGAATAGAATAGAATAGAATAGAATAGAATAGAATAGAATAGAATAGAATAGAATTTTTTATTGGCCAAGTGTGATTGGACACACAAGGAATTTGTCTTGGTGCATATGCTCTCAGTGTACATAAAAGAAAACATACGTTCATCAAGGTATCAGTTTGTTTCATCAAGGTATCAGTTGTTTCCAACCAGAGGACATGGCTCAGGTTTGCCTCTTAAATCAAACCATAATCAGCTGTGATCAATAAAAAGATTTACTTTCTTGCATGGTGAGAAGCTTCATGGAACATCTCTGCTGTGTCTCCTCTCCTGTGTATTTGCGGGGTGTGGGACCTTACCTCAGACCCATCTGACTGTTGCAGCAATGTAGGTGGTTATATGTTTAATCAACTTCATACAATTCTTGGCTTTATGTCTCCTGAGCTGTACCTCGTTATAGCTATGTCAGAGTCTTTTCTCAAACAAGTTATTTGGAGATAATTTTTTTGTGAGTCTCAGTTTTTCAAAACGTTGACTATTTTGTATCTTTGAGATTCTTCTTCTTCATGTGCTATATCTGTCATCGGACATTGGTGATCATGTTGGCAATCCCATTTTTATCAGCAGCCACACAAAAAAGTGCTGCTGAGTTTTATCCAAACCGGTCCCTTAGATTTTGAAGTTATGATGTTCTTCTTCTTCCTGGACCTCATTTGCCTTCAATCTTTCCCTGGAGGATTAAGTGAAGGATGCCATATTTTTCCGGGTGTCGCATCATATATCCAAAATATTCTAACTTTCGCTTTTTAATGGTTTTGAGGATTTCCCTTGGCTTTCCCAGGCAGCTTATCACCTCCTCATTTCTGATTTTGTCAACCCATCTTATACGTAACAGCCGTCTGTAAATCCACATTTCAAAAGCTTCTAATCTCTTCAAGTGGCTTTTTGTTAGAGGCCAACTTTCTACTCCATAGAGCAGGATAGAAAAGATGTAACATCTGAGAAGCCTCATTTTCAGTCTTAGGCTTATGTTGTGACTACAGAAGACCTTTTTTCATTTTGAAGAATGCTGTTCGCGCTTTCTCTATCCTTGCCTTTACTTCAGTGGTCATGTTCCAGCTTTCATGTAAATTATAACCGAAGTTTATTTTTGAGATATATTTTCCCATTTCTTTTACAATCTGGATGAAGATCATAAGAGACTGCACCTTCTCACTGCTGTCAGTGAAAACCAGCTAGCACTGAATGAGGAAGTTCTAAGGATGACCAGAACTCTTCTGACTTCCTGATAAACCTTTTCAATCTCCAAATCCTGTAGCACTTTCAATTTCTGCTGCCACACTATTGCTAAGAACAGCACATGAATTCCTTCTATGAATATTACTTGCAGTCAGGAGATATGAATTCCACATGCTACTAGCAGTTACCACTTTCTTAAGAAGGTATAGGAGACATTTTTTGCCCTCCAAAGATGATTGGTGATGCAAGACTGGGATATGACATTTTTTAAAAAAGGTGTTTTGGTACTCAGGAAAGCAAAATGAGTGCGTTTTAAGGCCTCTCATTTGTTTCATGGCTTCATCACATTAGAGGTTTATATATGCAGCTAATTATCATTTCTAAACTACCTTCTGAGAATTTTATTGTAAAGATAGCATGCAAAGATCTATAAACAAACAAACAAAACACATCTTTGAAGTTCAGAAGAAATTAAGCCCCTGCTATTTATGTCTTGCAGTGTTCCCATTTGAACTAGTGTTTATAAGCTCTCATCAAATTTATCAATCTTTGACAATGGTATATAGAATTTTTCAGCTATATTCACTGACATTTGAACATGAAACCATTTTGATCAGGATTTGAACAAGAAGGCAGTTCTACCATACTATATTTGTTTGTTTTCCACTGGGATCTTTATAAAAACAAATAAATCAATTGTTGGTGGAAAAAGAACAGACACGTTGTATTCATTTTAATTGGACAATTAAACTACAATTAGCTATTATATTTTTAATATAACCCTGTTAAATAAATTTCATAAATTTTTAAAAGGCTGTAGATGCACAGTGGAAATCACTGTGATGTGACAGTATTTAACATCTCTGTTTAGCATGGAAGACATTGTGGAATACATGGCACAATGTAGTCAGTGTTTTCAGTGTCATATTTAGATATATGTGTAAGTATGTTTTTATTGGAATTGAGTTTTTTTTCTGGCTGGATTGCATTTCAGGAAAACAATAAATGTAACATTGAAAAAGTGAAAAAGCCTTGCGTATAATTTTGGCCCCTTATATCACATTCCACTATCAAACCATGGCTTTTCAGATTTCATCTCCACCCAAGGAAAATGCTTTTAAACAATATTTTTTTAAAAAAAAAATATTTAGAGGACTTCAAATCAAATTTTCATTATGTTTACAGACCAGCATAAGGGCTGGGGTACAGTCAATGTACAGAAAGTACATCAGAGTCTAAAAAATAATCATAATTATAAAAAGCTAAAGTGCCTAAAACAGAACTTACATATGTTGGAAGAAATATCCATCTGGTTCAGTTCCAAGCAGGGAGAAAGACACTGGAAACAGGACCACCAAGCACATGGTCCTGGTGCAGCCTACCACCTGGAGTTGAGAATGAGGGGTATTTATATCTTCTCTTGAGCTTTGAACTTGTGCTTCCTGTTCCTGTGCAAGAACATGTATTGGCTGTTCTCAGACTCCCATGGGGCCATGTGGGGTCAAGTTTACCTGAGATAAGTTTGATTGAAGTTTGCTGAGGCAATGTCCTTAGGAGATTTTGCAATGCAATGAACTCTGCATCTAGATAATACTATCTGGAGGGTCATGTCTGAATCCCATCACCTTGGAGCTTTTGTCTTGTAGATAGGATGGCCCAGTCTTTCTTAATGGGCACCAAATATCTGCTGGGGGCAGGGAGCTGGGGCTGTCTCCCTTAAGATTTCTATTTCTCTTTTAGGGGAAATACAATAGTCTGGCTTTTAAAACATTCCTCATAATATTTCATTCTTCTAGGAGGGGTGACTTCCCTCACATATAAAAACCAAAAATCTAAAAGAAATCTAAGAGGAGAAGTAGAAGCATTGGATGAACATAGGAGACCATAAACAATATGCTGCAGACTAAATCCATCACAATATACCAGATCATACTCTGGTATGATGAACTAGATGTTCATTAAAACTCTATTTATGGCACAGATCATCATCTAATGATTTTAAGTGCTGCTGTGCAATACCTGGCAACATTATATGTTATAGCAGGGTCAGTATGTAAAAGCAGCAGGGAGTTGTACAATTGTCCTATGCACCCTGGGTATTTATGCAATAATGTTGAATGAGGCTAGTATAAATGTTTCTGTAATGCAGGCACTGGAGAGGTAGATGCTCTGTTGTTTCCATGGTCACATAGGTAAGCTGCAGGAATATTTTCTCTCCAGATAGAGAATCTTCCTTTATCGTCTTAAAGGACAACTGAGAGGAGGGCATGACATGGTGCCAGAGTAAAGGCCCTCTGGTCTTTGAATTTAGCTAAGTACCTGTATGTCATAGAGTTCTCTCATAGAATGCTTATTGGATTCTCTGGCAATAACTTTTGGGACCTGATTAGATTGACACTGTGTTTGCTATATGCTGTTTATTGAGTGATTTGGACTGATCATATCCCATGCTGAGTAGAAAACCTGGATAAAATTTCTAGATGGATTTTTAGCTGGAATTGCTTTTCTGCAGCACATGGCAATAATTGGTTATATCAAACTGCTTTCAAATGTCCTGTTGACAACATGGGACAAGCTGCTGGAAGGCATGGTTCTGCTGCCAATCTCACCCCCTGACTGAAATGGGGGATTTGCAAATCAAGGGCTTTTTGGAAGCCATTGATCTTGACTGAAATGTCATTTAGCTATTGCAGTATAAAGATAAGAGTTTCTGCAGTCAAAAGGCAGAACTCATGGAAATGTTGATTAAAGTGGGTGTGGTAGGTGCAGGAGATTTGTTTCAGGAGATTATTTCTGCTATCTCTCTGCTTTAAGGAGTAATTTGGGTTGAAACTTTGAAGGGCCGTAGCTTATTTTGCTACTGAGTTCTGTGTTCTGAGTTCTAAAGCTGTAGATCTGTTACTCACGTTGTTGTTGTTGTCTCTGTGTTGGTGAGATAAGATCCAATCCTCGTCTGTTTCTCTGCATTATTGGTTTATGGGTCCAAGTATCATTATGGGGGGCTAGTCCCAGTCCTTTTATTGCCTAAGGATATTATTTTGGAGACATAGGATTAAGCCAGAAGGGATGATGCCTATGATAAACCAGGAACTTATTTCAAGGCACCTAGTTTTTCTGCAACCTGGCTCCTCTCCAGTTTAGAAGACTTACATCAGGAGTGTCAAATTCACGTTGTCATGGTGGCATTATGTGACGTATCTGGACTTTTTTTCCTCTTTGCTAAACCAGGCATGAGTATGGCCAGCGTGTGATGCATCCAACCCAGAGGCCAGAAGTTTGACATCCCTGACTTACATGGTCACCCATCTTAAATACCTTTGAGTGTATAACAAACAATACAGTAAATTAAACATATTAAATTATTTTTACATTAATATTAATATATTAATATTAAATAATACAGAATGCAATTAAGAATAATCATATACACAATTGATGAGATCCCTTTATTTAAAATAAGGCCCTCTGCGGTATTTCACAAATCACTGTTACAGCAGAGATGATAGAATGTATTAGCTAATTTATCTTAATATCAGGAAGCTTATCATATCACTCTACCACCCATCCTCAACTTTCTCCATACAAGAAAAATAGTTGCAGTACCTACACTTGCAAATCCAGACAATCCACTTAATCCCCAAATCACCTTTGAATCTGTCCAAATTCTGATTCAGTGCTTTAAAATGATTTCACAACATGATTAAACAGTTCAGTTCAAAGGGATGATGCAAATAAAATTTCCTTTAATCAACTCACTTATTTTGCACACCAAGGAATACACACAAACTCCCATAGACTTAAACTCAGTTTAAATATTTGACCCAAACTTCTTCATTCATTGTCCTTCAGTTTTCGACATTTTTAGATCCCTTATACGGTACTAATTTTTGTGATAGAAAAACTGGCTTTATGCATTTATAGAGTTTCCATTGGTTTTATTGATGTACCTGCTAAATCCAAGATGTGTTAGTTTGTTTTACTGTGACTGGGAATTTTCTTCAATGATCTCTGATAGAAATCTTGTTTGGGTTTATGTAGTGAAATCCTGTGCATTAAAGATACTGGGGACAGTGTTCTCCTTGTAAATGAATTTCAGGGAGTATTGATATACACCATATAGAATCACTTGATCTGATGGGCAGTTATAAAAAGCAAATTCAATCAATCAATCAATCAATCATAGTGAATGATAGCTACATCCAATCATTCTGCTAGTAATTATGAGGAGATAAAAATGAATTGGTAATAAAATGCAAAAGCCTTGCCAGTCCCAGACAGAATTTTTTTCCCAACCAACTCCCAGTCAATTTTATGAAAGAAAATTTGTTTTAGAAATAATTTCAAAACAACAACAACTTTTTGGAAAGATTCTCCTGAATGGAATGTGTTGTTCTTATATTTATTTCTGAATGGGCAAGAGCTCTGTAGGTATATTTAATGTTTCACAATCATTCATCCAATTGTCCCTCTCTGATTTTGTATGCTTAAGTCAAGCCTCAAAGGAAGAGATAATGAAAAAATAACTTTGATTAGGGCTTTTTCAATAGCTGTACTACAATGATAGAGAATTTTTAATTCTACCATACTAATATATACATATACTTTAGAGATATTATCCAGCTAATTTCTCTGTCCACTATCTCTGTCCTGTGTTTTCTAAAAAATATTAAATAAGGATAAAAGTTATGGACAGCAGGGAGATTGCTGTCCTGTATGCAGAACACTCTCTTTTGTTATTCCTGACAATTTTTGCAACTCCTCAGATATTTCCTGACAGTTAGAACAATTAATCAATGGAGCAACTTGCCTCCAGAAGTTGTAAGTGCTTCTACGCTGAAGGTTTTTAAGAAAAGATTCGACAGCCATTTGTCTGAAATGATATAGGACAGTGATGGCTAACCTTTTTCCCATTGCGTGCCAGGAAGGGGGGCTGGGGGGGGGTGTCGCACATGTGCCCATACCCATAATTCTATGCACCCTGCCCCCGTGCATGTGCACACGACACACACCCTTCTCCCCCCTCCTGGCACATGATGGCCCAGTAGATCCATTTTTCTCTTTCCCCAGCCTCCAGGGCCTCTCTAGGAGTCTGGGGAGGACGAAAATGGCCTCCCCGGAGGTCCTCTGGATGCCAGAAATAGCCCATTTGCCAACTTCCGGTGGGACCCACTAATATGGCTATGCGTGCCACCTGTGGCACATGTGTCATAGGTTCTCCATCACGGGTATAGGATTTCCTCTTTGAGCAGGTGGTAGGAGTGGGAGACTGCCAAGGTCCTTTCCAACTCTGTTATTCTGTTATTCCTAAGGCAAAAATGAGTCAAATCCAGCCTACAAATAAATAGTATGTCTGATCACTTGTTCAAGGCAGTATGATGACATTTCTCTGGTCTTTTCATAAACAATATTCCTCAGAATCACACAGATAAAGGAGGAGAGCATGAAGGACAGCTGTTGATCAGTAGTCCTGTCAGTCAATCAAGATATCATTAAAAAGTGCAGTCCAAGATATGTGTGTGGGTGTACATATGCACGTGTGTGCGTGTCTCCACGCACCCATGTGTTTGCCTGTGGTGCTATAATGGTTTTAATTTCTTTGTTTGGAGGCAAACGGTAAATGTTCCAGGTAGTTTCTACTCCTTTCCTTGGGCAGGCTGTAACTATGTTTTTACTACAATCTGAGTTGTTAGGCATCTGAGGGGAAACAAAGATCAATAACTTGTCACAGCAAGAGATATTTTACTGTTTTGCGGGGAAGGGGGGGCTGTTATGAAGTCTTTTGGAAGGGGGAGAGGGAATCCCAATTCTCAGCTTGTCACTGTGCAATTGAACGGCCTGCTATTAAGCAAGTTAAACAACTTTTCCCCCCCAGTAATTTAATCCTCAGATCATTAAGCACAAATGTCACATTGTAGATGCACTTTAATGTTTAAAGGGGAAAAAAAAAGATGAGACAAGAAGGGAAGGAAAACAGAATATGAAATGTGTTCTTAGATTTGGTTAGTTTAAAGCAATTGATTGGTATTTTGCTTCTTCACATGAATGCAGTTTAACATCTGAATTCACGAGAGTGTTGCAATAGAGAGCTATGGAAAACAGCACAGAGCTATAAAAATTTCTCCACTTTTTCATATTCCTCTACAATTCTTCACCTTTAACTTCTCACTGAGCGACATCCTGATGCATCTCTTGCTGACTGAACAGAATTGTCTTTATTACTAATAGCTTCAGCAGCATAATAACCCCCACTTCCCTATAATTTAATTAGCACAAGTAGCAATTAATTGTTTATTTCCACAATTGGCAATTTACATTCATATCATCTGACCTTCTAAGTTTAACAGAGCATTCTGTTTAGGACACAAAAATAAAACAATGCAGCTTGCTGATTCTGTTATCTATGGAATTTTTATATTTGTTGTTTGCGTTGCGTTGATTCAAATTGTTTTTAGACGTTCTTCAATTTTGTTGGCTATTGGAAATAAGACTAAGGATATGAGGATTTTGAAGATGCTTAGAAATAATAGAGTCCAGGTGGACTTGTGATAAAGCAAATACATATTGGGGCCAGATTCATATTTTAATACAGAATATTCTTAAAATGAATATAAAATGAAATGTAAGTGGGGCCTTTGTTTTAGAACTTCTGGACAAGGAACTTGGGAAAAAATCTGTTATTGTATATACTGCTTCCAGTGAGAAATCTTTATGTACAAAAATGGAAACATATAAAGTATTAATACTCACAATGGTAGAATGGGTGGAAAACTGATGGAGCTAGAGAATGAGCAAATTAACTGCTTCAATCAAAGAACAGTTTGATTGAACTGTATCTAATTGGAAACCGCTTCTAGATTTTGTGCTCCAGACAGAAAGTTTGACTTTGGGATTTGCTGACTAGATAAGAGTGTTGTTATGGAATTGGCTACTATGTTAAGTACGTATAAGTAAAAGATTGTGCTTTACTATTTTTATTCTACTGCACTGAAAAAAGTTGGAAGGTTGTTTTTTTCTCCCTATCCCTTATTTTTCTCATCCCTGTTTCCTTTTGAAAATATGGAAATAATAGAGCCAGCCTCATATAGTTATGGATTGGCATATTGAGAAATTCACCTGTGTTTATTTTTGCCAACATATTCTAGGTATACACCAGAGGTGGATTTCAGCACATTCTGACCAGTCCTGGAGAACCTGTAGCGGAAATTTTGAGTAGTTTGGAGAACCGGTAGTAAAAATTCTGACTGACCTCACTCCAATCTATTCTCTGCCTCCTGAGTCCCAGCTAATTGGGAGGAAATGGGGATTTTGCAGTAACCTTCTCCTGGAAGGGGGAGGGAATGGAGATTTTACAGTATCCTTCCCCTGCCACACCCACCAAGCCACCCCCAACAAGCCACACTATGCCCAACAAGCCACACCCAGAGAACTGGTAGTAAAAAAAATTGAAACCCACCACTGGTATACACATAGGTATTATGTGTCCTTTATTCATTCTAGAAACCCTAAGTTCTTCTCTCATGATCTGGAGCTTTGAGCTCTTAATTTCTACCTTGATGCCTAGAAATAAAGTTTGTACCATTTTCTTACAGATGCTTTTTTATAATATGTATCACTGTACATGCCCAGTCAAATACTCTGTGACTAAAAAAGTGTTAGAAAGGAAAATAAAAAAGATATGATTCATAAAGTGAACAGTATCAAACCAGGAAATTCTGCTCTGTCTGAGTGAAACCCTTCTTGATTGAAGCACTCTGGACTAAGTTAGAAGCTTTTATAGAATGTTTTTAAAAAGACACAATTGCTTTAAGAAATCAATTTAATAAAGTTGATATGAGTTTTAAATCAATGGTGACCTTTCTTCAAGCTCAGATGGGAGCTATTGTGAAAGCAAAGATGTACTGCTTGTATGTTGTCCCAAAAACCTCTAAATTATGTTTGTGGTGTAGCCTACTGTGCAGTATTTCAGATCAGGGATAAAGTTGAGATGGAGGAACTTAGAATTGAAGTTTGAAGTTGAAAGCTAAAGAATAAATCAGTGAATTATTAGAATGATCTGAATCTGTGTTCAGTTTCTTTTGTTTCTGGTTGAAAGGGGAACTATCAAAGATTGCATGGCTGTTGGTAAGCAAAACAAAAATACATTCCAGCATCATTTTTTCAGTTCTTTGTTCCCAGCAGATAATATAGGAAGTCCTTAATTAACAGCCATTTAGTTCAAATTTACAATAGCCTTGGAAAAAAATATTCTTCAAAGTTATGACAGTTGCACCATCCCTGTGCTACAGTTTAGACACTTGGACTCTGTCTCTCATTTATGAACATATCCTGCAGTCATGTGTTCATAATTTGTGACTTTCCTAGATGTTTTCCAACAAGCATCAATTGGGGAAACTGGATTTGCTTTATAACAGTTGACACACTTAAAACCATGGTAAAAATAATCATAAAATCACACCCAGTCATGTTATTAATATAATTCATTTAACCTCCTAATCACTTATCACTGAAATTCCAAGCCCTCTTATGGTTATAAATTATCTGTATGTTTGCAATCGTAAACACTGCAAATGAGACTTGTCTGAAAACAATGTGTTATTGTAATGCTCACAAAATGAATCTAAGGTAGGTTTAGGCATTTTCTGAACATATAAATAATGTGAAGCTCAGTGGGATAAATAGATAATGAGGAATACCCAGGAGGAACTTAACATTCACACACAAATATTTTCTACCTGCTGCTGTGGCTTTAAATGATCCTGGTGGGACATTCAGCCATATAAAGTCCCTGCCTGATGCAGTCCCCCATGATATTATTTGTGATCAAATAGTAAAAGAAAAACAACAGTACTCAGGCAGTCAGTAGGAGAGGAAGACAGGAGGAGGAGGAGGAGGAGGAGGAGGAGGAGGAGGAGGAGGAGGAGGAGGAGGAGGAGGAGGAGGAGGAGGAGGAGGAGGAGGAGAAGAAGAAGAAGAAGAAGAAGAAGAAGAAGAAGAAGAAGAAGAAGAAGAAGAAGAAGAAGAAGAAGAAATAGTTTTAGCTGACAATGGAGTCTGCTGCAAGTTACAATGGTGTACATGATAATGACATAATTCATAACAGGTAATGATAGAAATGATAAAAAAATATTAATGAAGTTACTTTTTTTTACTCTTGTTGCTCAATGAAGTTGATTCATTGAAATCTCTAACTAAAAAAAGCTGTTTATCATGGAGTGAATTATTAATTTAGGCTGTCACACCCACGATATGTCAATGGTTTTCTAAAAAAAAGAAAAGAAATTAAGGGATGGGAAACTATATAGCATTAAGGTCTTTAAAAGAAAATCAAAGGAGCTGGTGAATAGCCATACTGTAAAACCACTTCAGAAGATTTGCATTGAATTCCTTCAAGAATTTCCAAAATGAAACTACTAGGAAGATAAAAATCATTTTATTTGTTGAAATATATTGAATCATATGAAATGCGAAATATGGATCTTTGCTTGCAAGCTGGAAAATGTTCTTCACCACAAGACAAGCTCAAACTTTATTGTTTCTGTTTTAGAAGGGGGGGAGGATGGAGAGAGGGAGGGGAGCGAGAGAGAACATGGAAGGGATAAATGACTAAATAGATACATGACAAACAACATTTTGTGGATTTTAAAAAGACTTTATCAGCAGCATCTTTCAAATTTCAGTACTTTACTCTAACCTCTTCTGAATTCATGCTTTTGACTGTTCAGTGTAATTTGACCAGAAACATAATTTGCCTTTTGATCTTAATTAAGAGCATCCTAATTTTCTTCATTGATTTATTAGCCCTACAGCCTCATCTTTTCATCTTTCTAGAGTTTATGGGATAATTTTCAGTCCTGCCTTAGCTTGAGAAAGTTATGCCATCTTTTTTTTCCCCCTGTGGCCCTCAGCTTCAAACATCACAATATATTGGTTTACTAATTCAAAAGCAGTCAATTTGAACCCTTCTCTCATCACCCCCACCGTCTTTCCTTTTGTTTCATCACTATTTGGAAATCACTTCTTTCAGTGGAATACTTTGAACACTCAATCTAATTACTTGCATATCTTAGCATTTCCTGATCGCTTTTCTTTTAGTGTTCCTGATGGAATAGGTATCTCCTGAATACAGGCATATCAAGAACAATAAATATCCATTAAAAAGGGAAATTATAATTAGCAATGAATTAAGTTGATTTCCAGGACAGCACAACTGTCACTGTATTATGGATACTTTATGCTGAAGCAACATCTAAAAAGCAAGGTACCTGCTAATAAATGCAGTGCATAGGAAAACAAATTGCCACTCAAAGTAATGAACTTGAATAAATTCCAGTAATTAGTTGCACATGTTCTTAATTTGCACATTTCCTTTGTTCCTAGGAAAATAACAACAATTACAAAAATAAAGCAAATAAAATTGCTGTGTTTGTGTATGGGCGGGCAAATATTCTAGCAGAACAATCAGATCTGAATGAATGATTAGTGGAAAAAGATCTGTGTAACCGTATCTGCATATATTAATCTACATTTCCATATCTGTTTTTATTCTTTTTGATTTTTTCATTTCCACTAGTTTTCTTTGGAGTTTCTTCCTTTATTTTTTTTAAAGACAAAGATGCTGGTGATGGGAGGTGATAAGGTAAAGGTTCCCTCGCACATATGTGTTAGTCGTTCCCAACTCTAGGGGGTAGTACTCATCTCCGTTTATAAGCCCAAGAGCCAGCACTGTCCAAAGACATCTCTGTGGTCATGTGGCCAGCATGACTACCTGCCAAAGTCACACAGAACACTGTTATCTTCCCACCAAAGGTGGTCCCTATTTTTCTACTTGCATTTTTTATGTGCTTTCGAACTGCTAGGTTGGCAGAAACTGGCACAAATAACAGGCGCTCACCCCGTTACACAGCACTAGGGATTCAAACCACTGACAGCCGACCTTTCAATCGCAATGTGTATTTCAAGCCCTATTCTAATATTTCAAAAATTGTGGTTGTTATTCCAAGAGTCTGATCACTTTAAAAAGTTGTGACAAGTAATTCTACATTGCAAAACACAAGGGTTTTTTTTTGGGGGGGGCGGGATGGCTGAGATTTCTCCCTTATCTTGGACAGGGTCTTCAGTTGGAGGCAACATAGCCTGCCACTACTCAGAATGTGTGTTTTTCATGCACTGGTGTGTATTGTGTGTTACAAGATTAGGGATAGGCAACATTATTATTCATTACATGTCATCAAGTCACTGTTGACTCTTAGCGATCACATAGATTTTCTCCATGACAATTAGTCTCTAACTTGGTATTTCAGGTCTTACAACATTGCACTGTTGTAACTGAATCCACACATCTTGGTGCTGATCTTCCTCTTCTTTTTCCTTCCACCTTACCCATCATTCAAACCTACCACAGAAAGCTGGTACTTTGCACACTGTGTCTGAAATAAGATAGTTTGGTCCTATGTGCTTCAGGTGAGAATTCTGGGTTGATTTATTTGATTAAGCCAAGTGTTTGTTTTCTTGGTTGTAAATAAGCTACTAGTCAGACTAAAACCTTCCCTAAGGAGGAGGATGAGAAGACAAAATAAACAACAAAAGCAATGACCAAATTTGTGAAAATAAAACAAACTCACCCAGTTTTCACTTTCCAAAATATTTAACTTTCCATATATTGGAGTGGTTTTGCATATCAGTAATATTCTCTATCCAACTGCCATCTATTTTAATCTACAATTAAAATAACTAAGTAATATGCATTGCTTTAAAAATCCATAGAAAGAACTCATGCTTCATTCAATTAATGAAGATTTAGCATTTTGGTCCTCTGGTTTGCCTGAACATTTTATCTACTCAGGTGTCTTGTCCTGCTTCTTCTAACACAGGAAAACATTGCACTGGCTCAGTTCTGCTCTGGCAGAGAACTGCTCGTTTTGTCTGTGTTATTTGACTTCTGCCTATTTGTCTGCAGCTGCTACTCAAAATGTAATACATTTGCCCATCCAAAGGATGAGGGAGAAAAAGGGAGAGGAGAAGGATGAGAGAGAGGGGGAGGGAGAGATGGAATGGGAGAGAGGGAGAGAGGGAGAAAGAGAATGAGAGAGGGAGGGGGAGAGAGAGAGAGAGAGAGAGGGAGACAGAGAGGGAGAGAGTACAATTAATTAATTGGACTTAATTACAGTGTGTGTATGCATGTATGTGCAGAAGCCTACTTGTATCTCTATGGATTAACAAGAGACAGGCATGGAAAATGAAAGCCTAACAAATAAGAATAATTGCCATATCCCAAAGGTGCTTTTTCAAAAGGCAACTGGACTTTCTGGTTTTTCTTTGAAGACGTTTCACTTCTCATCCAAGAAGATGTACATTTTAGAAAAGAATGATAGTGCTCCTTTAAACGATTTCTTCAACTTATGACATAAATGTTTTACTTTCATTTCAAAATAGAAGAAATGGATCTCACTTTCAAGCATTAAGAATGCAAAAATGAAAATCTATCTGTCTCTTTCTAAATTTCTTAAGATAACATTGGAACAGGTTACATTATTATGATTAGGCTAATGGCAGAATTTGTATAACATACCAATCTTATTTTTTTAACATTTTATTGAATTATCTCAGTTGACTTCAGAAAACCATAAATTAATCAAACTGGCTAGTTCTGCACCCATAATTATTTTAAAAAATCTAACTAAAACTAACCTAGATTTCTATGTCATGCAAACAAAACCAAACGATTGCTATTCTCAAAAAGCCATAGTGTTATGTTTAATATTTAAAAGTAGAAGGTAGTGAAATCCTAAGCATACTTGCTTTGGAGCAGAGATATACTGAATATTTATAAGCTTAAATATTTATTCTTGAATACTTCAAGAGATTGAAAATTATGCATGACAAATACTTTCAAAATTCATTCTATTTTCAAATTAATCCAGTACCACTGTTTTCTTAGACAGTAACATCTTGGTATGTTTTTCTCTCTGGTGCTTATTTTACCTCCAGAATTAAGTTCATGGTTATATCCATCCAATCAGGAAAGAATACTATATTTGATATGAAGAAATTCTGTTCAAAAGAAAAACAAATAAGAATTGGTTGCATTTGGCCATGTAATGATATCTCTGAGAGCCTGAAAAAGCAATACAAATTCAAGTTAATATGCTAAGATATTTTTTTTTTGAAGAAGTGCAACAAAATAATACATAAAAGTTTGCTCTTAGACTTATTTCACAATAAATGAATGGACTTATTCCCATTGTGTTATATCATGTAAACTAGTCCCTGCTAAACTAATCTGTGTTTGGTTAAACTTGGGCTTCAGATATATTATAGTCAAGCTTGAATTTAATCTTTACTCTGTTTAAAGCTAAGATTATAAAGTTGATCTCTCAGGAATAAATGAACATAAAAACTCCTAAATCCTTCCAATTTATGAGATTCCCCATCTTTTATTTGGGGGGGGGGCAACAATGCAACCCTAGCAACATATTTCCATTTACTTTCATAGATCATGTTGATTTTATATATAATTATTGCACATTAATCTTTTGAGTATCTTTATCCATATGAATCCTTTCACAAATATCAAAGATCACAAAAGCCAGAGAGAGGATCAAAGTGACATCATGTATGCCATGGCATTTGTGTGCAAATGACATGAATAATGCACCTGTGTCATTTTTTGACATTATGATGTCCCGAGACAATGTCATTTTGAATCAGTGTGGATTCTGCTTCATTCCTTTATAAAGGATTCATGGAAGTTATTATCATGGATGATAAATCAAGTTGCTAAGAACTCTTAATTCTTATGTCTAGGATTAAGGTACTTCTTTTTATTTTTGTAAATAAAATAAAGGAGCAGATTAGCTTGATAAATATTAGACTGAATCATAGCAAAGCAGACTCAAATTTCAGAGAACTGCCCTGCTTCTGGGTTCAACTACAGTCTCACACACAATTTCTATGGTAGGTCACAATTTTCTCAATGTCAAAGAGATAAGCAAATGCAAACCAAAACAGACTCTCTGACAGATTCTGTTCAGAATGATTAGCTTTGCAAGGAGTATGCAGCAGATAGTTCAAAATCAGTCCAAGTTGCCAAAAGCGAGGTCAGGGTTGTTATTCAGTGCAGAAGTCAGACGCACAAATTGCATTATTTGGTTGTTCTTGTATTCATCATCAGACAAGCAGATGTTTCTGCTAAAACTACCATAATTTTTACATATCACCTTTTTCATTACATGTGTTTGGGTAGGGACTTCTGAAAGCAATAATTATGTTAGATACATGGAAATTTCCTGCTAGTACAAGGCATTTTCCTAATTTCAGTTCTTTTCCACAGTATGTCAGCAGTCCTCCCGCTTCTTTGGTGGAAGAAACAGAAGATTTTAACACAAGATTATTACAAAACTTGAAACACTTTTTAAAAAGCAGTGAAAATGTGAATTTTCTTTTTAGCATTCAGTAACTTTTCAAAACTGTTGTCTTCCAAAAGCATTATGTAGCATGCATCTGAAGACCAGGAAGACTTAAATTCCCAGATCTTTTGGCTATAAAATTTCAAACAGTGTTTCAGGAGACAAATTTAAAAAGAAAGGATTTGCAGCAGGAAATTTAGTCCAAATCTTTTAATTGATAGTCATAAAGGCAGCAAATCCTATGTGAGTACCGTATTTTTTGGAGAATAAGACGCTCCAAAGTATAAGTCGCACCTAGCTTTTGGGGAGGAAAACAAGGAGAAAAAAAATCTGCCTCTGCCTCTCAGCAATTTGCCTCCTTGCCTCCCTTCTTTTTCAGGGAGCGCGGGAGGACCCCTTGCAGGGTCGTGCTGAGGAATTTGGAAGGTATCTGCACGATAAAATCACTCAGATCCGAGACAGACTGGACGCAGATTGGGTGAATTCAGGCGGGACGACGGAGGCAGGTCTTGAGAATATTATTTGGGCAGAGTTCGACTCTGTGACTCCTGAAGACATGGACTGGGGAGGTTGAATGCCACCACATGTTTATTGGACCTGTGCCCCTCCTGGCTGGTGCTGGCCACTCAGGAGGTGACACAAGGCTGGCTCCAGGGTATTATAAGTGCTTCCTTGGTGGAGGGAGTCTTCCCAGCTGCCTTGAAAGAGGCGGTTGTGAGGCCCCTCCTTAAGAAACCTTCCCTGGACCTGGCTGTTTTGGCTAACTACCGTCCGGTCTCCAATCTTCGCTTTGTGGTGAAGGTTGTGGAGAGTGTGGTGGCTTGTCAGCTTCCCCGGTACTTGGAGGAAACTGTCTATCTAGACCCGTGCCAGTCCGGCTTCAGGCCTGGGTACAGCACGGAGATGGCTTTGGTCGCATTGGTTGATGATTTCTGGAGGGCATGGGACAGAGGTTTTTCCTCTGTTCTTGTCCTGTTAGATCTGTCAGCGGCTTTTGATACCATCGCCCATGGTATCTTTCAGCGATGGTTGGAGGGTTTGGGAGTGGGGGGCACTGTTTTTCGGTGGTTCTCCTCCTACCTCTCCGACCATTCGCAGATGGTGTTGACAGGGGGGCAGAGGTCAACCGCTAGACAACTCATGTGTGGGGTGCCTCAGGGGTCGATTCTCTCGCCCCTCCTGTTTAACATCTACATGAAGCCGCTGGGGGAGATCATCCATGGTTTTGGGGTGAGTTGTCAACTGTACGCTAATGACACTCAGCTGTACATTTCCACCCCGAACCACCCCAACGAAGCCGTTGATGTGATGACCCGGTGCCTTGGGGTCTGGATGGGGATGAACAGACTCCGACTCAACCCATCCAAGACGGAGTGTCTGTGGATACCTGCGTCCCGACACAGTCAGCTGATTCCATCGCTGACTGTGGGGGACGAATCGTTGGCCCCCAGGGAATCGATGCGCAACTTAGGTGTTCTCCTGGATGTGCGGCTGTCCCTGGAAGATCATTTGATGGCCGTTGGCAGGGGAGCTTTTTATCAGGTTTTCCTGATTCGCCAGTTGTGCCCTTTCCTTGATCGGGACTCTTTGTGCACAGTCACAGTCACTCATGCCCTCGTTACTTCCCGCCTGGATTACTGCAATGCTCTCTACATGGGGCTCCCCTTGAAGAGCACCAGGAGGCTTCAGCTAGTGCAGAATGCGGCCGTGCGGGGGATAGAGGGAGTGTCGTGTAGCTCCCATGTAACACCTCTCCTGCGCAGGCTGCATTGACTACCGGTGGTCTTCCGGGTGCGATTCAAGGTCCTGGTTATCAACTTTAAAGCACTCCATGGCATGGGACCGGGATATTTACGGAACCACCTGCTGCCGCCAACAGCCTCCCATCATCTGGTGCGCTTTCATAGGGAGGGCCTCCTTGGGGTGCCATCGGCCAAACAGTGTTGGCTGGCGGCCCCCAGGGAAAGAGCATTCTCTGTGGGGGCTCCTGCTCTCTGGAATACACTACCTGTGGGGCTACGTCTTCTCCCTGATCTTCGGACCTTTAAACGTGAGCTCAAAACTTTCTTGTTTCACCAAGCAGGGTTGGCCTAATGATTTTATTGAAGGTTTTTAGTGGGGTTTTTAAAATTTTTAGAGTTTTATATTTCTATTTTAATTAATTTAGCATATTTGAATCAGATTTTTAACTTATATTGTATTTTAACTTTTCTGATATTTATGTTTTATTTGTGCTGTACACCGCCCTGAATCTTCGGAGAAGGGTGGTATAAAAATTTGAAAAATAAATAAATAAATAAATAAACAAACAAACAGCCTGTTTTAGTTTCAGTTTCAGCTTCAGCACAGCCTTATTAGCACAAGAAAAAAAATCTGCCTCTGCCTCCCAGCAATTTTCCTCCTTGCAGCAAACAGCCGGTTCAGTTTCAGTTTCAGCACAGCCTGATTAGCACAAGCAGATGATTGTCACTTGGATTGGCCTCCCAATGATCAGCTGCTTTAGGCTGCAGGGATTAGTCATAGCTTATTGCCACCTCCGTGTGCCCCATTTTCGGCCTCCGCATTCCATTTTCAGCCTTCCATTCCAGGCGGTGGGGATCAGAATGGGCAGGAAATAGGGCATGCAGAGGTTGAAAATGGGGCATGCAGAGGGCAAAAATAGAGCGTGTGGAGGTGGCAATAGACGATGGCAATCCCTGCAGCCTGAAATAGCTGATAGTCAGGAAGCCGATCAAACCGACCATCAGCTACTTGTACTAATCAGACTGTGCTGAAGCTGAAACTGAAACAAGCTGTTTGCTGTTTGCTGCAAGGAGGCAAATTGCTGGGAGGCAGATGCCAAAGGTTGGGGGCCGGCAGGTGGGTGGGGCAACATTCAGTGTATAAGATGCACCCAAATTTTCACCCTCTTTTAGGAAGGAAAAAAGCGTGTCTTATAGTCTGAAAAATACAGTATATTGTAGTAAAGATTCCATAGGCCTCCATAATTGTACATCTCGTTTTGCAATCTCACTGTTTTTATCACTGTCAATTTTTTTTCTTCATAAGCCTAATCACGTACTAAAGCCATACCAAGTATTTGCTGTGAATGCTTTTTACATTTCTGGAACCTGGTACTACAGAACCATTGTCCTGCTTCTGAATTACTTTTAATGGCAACTGGACTATATTTGAAGACAAAATAGATCTAAAAATGTATATAGTATTGCACACAACTTATTTGATAAGCCACAGCCTAAATTAGAGATAGATGATATAAATATAGATCAGTGGTATCCTTCTCTGTATAAAAATATCCGAAGCCATTAATATGTATTAAGAAGCCACATCAGTAACATTCAATAGTCAAGTTAAAACTGAAGAATCAAAGCAGTAGATGAAAAGATGAGAAAATGAATAACTAGGAATGAATAAGACTGAATATTTTAAAAATGAACACAATATTAAACAAATCAAAGCATAAAACAGAGAAAGAAAGCTTTCTATAACAGGTTTTTTTTTTCAATGTTCAGAAAGAGAGAAATGAAAGCTTTTTTTTTTAATTTACATTTATATCCCGCCCTTCTCCAAAGACTCAGGGCGGCTTACATTGTGTAAGGCAATAGTCTCATCCTATTTGTATATTTATATACAAAGTCAACTTATTGCCCCCCCCAACAATCTGGGTCCTCATTTTACCTACCTTATAAAGGATGGAAGGCTGAGTCAAGCTTGATCTCTAAGTGTACGAAGTTCTTCAGATTGGATATTACAGTATTGGAAAACCAGGTATACTATTTTCAGTTACTTCTCAGAACTATAGAAGTTAGGCTACCAGAACTGGGCTGCTATTATTCAGTGAGCTTCTAGATACCCTGAATACTTGTAAAGGTATTCCAGCAAAAAGTTCAGGTGTTCACTGTCCTTTGCCACCTTCTAAGGTCAGCTGAATGTTTACAACATTGAGCAAAATGTATTCAGTGGACTCAATCACAAGCTGAAAAATGGTGGCAGCTGGTAACCTATAGACAACGTCCTTTTTATAAGAGCAGATGTCAACAACTGCTGTCTTTATCATTATTTTACACAGTAAGAGAAAGAGGCATAGCTGCACACAAAATGGTTTATGTTATTATCTATTTCTTAGGCAAGGAACAATTAGGGATGAGTCACACATTAAAAGTCAATCTGATGCTTTCCTTTCTTTACCTTACCTTACCTTAGATCTCCTCACTTTACCTCATCTTTTTCTGACTAGTTCATAAGGCATGCACTAAATGTGATGAGTGCTTGAGGCTTGTTTTTATTTGTATTTTAAGTACCCATTTGGACTCAGAAGGGGTCCAAAAATATAAGTTATATAGTAAACTGAGAGAGAGAGAGAGAGGGGGGGGGAGAGGGAGAGGGGGAGAGAGGGAGAGAGAGAGGGAGATTTTTAAAAATGTGTTCTCTAATGCAGGTGAACTTGGAAGGGAGGGAGGGGAGGGAAAGGAAAGGAAAGGAAAGGAAGGAAGGAAGGAAGGAAGGAAGGAAGGAAGGAAGGAAGGAAGGAAGGAAAGCTTACATAATGTGACACAGAACATAAAATAAAGACACAGAACATAAGTAGGGACCTTGGAGGTCTTCCAGTCCATCCCTTGCTCAAGCAGGATATTCTATACCATTCTGGACAAATGACTGTCTTCTTGAAAACCTCTCATGATGGAGCACCTACAACTTCCAGAGGTAAGCTGTTCCACTGATTAATCGTTCTCAGTGACAGGAAATTTCTCCTCATTTCTAGGATTTTCCTTAGATCTATGATTCATACTAAGTACAGTCCAGCACCAATAAAGTCAATAGGCATTTTGCCTTTTCTGTCAATGTGAGGTGAATTACATGTCCATAAGGCCCAGCAGAGTTCCACTAGTGGAAGCAGATATTTTTATAGCTCTGCTGTCAAGAATTTACTAGACAACCTTCTTGTTCTGCTTTTTTGAGTGCTATTTCCCAGGACATTTGGTGTTCTCTCTTAGGTAGATTAATAGCACCATGGTGAGAGAGAATTTATTTTCCTTGATTTAAACATTCCCCTGACTCTTTAGACAGCAGATATAGATGAGTTTCATCCAACTTCCGAACTGAGAGCAAGCTTGTTTCTATGCCACTAATGACATTACTGTTTCAAGATGAAAGCCAAATTGATCTTTTGGTATTAGCAGAGAGGAGAGGGCATATCTAAGCCAGTTAGTGAGAAGGATATTTACATCTCAAACACATTAAGAACATTTTCCTTCCGAGCGTTTGAAGTGCAATGTGTATGTAAATAGAGACTCTCCAATGTTTTTCATCTTCAAACGAGCAGGTCTCTCTTAATATTTCACTCGAAGATATTACCTTGAAATAACTTTGGTGTCTGAGCTCCATATCAAAATGCTATGCAAATCAAAAGGTACCAAAATTTGATCAAAAGTTGATACATTACTTAGTGTGCTACCTTAGAGTTAGTCGTTTTTAATGTATATATTCAAAAAGCATGGCTGGGGCTTCAGCATTTTATTTCTAGCCAACTGGGTGTTTGTCCTCGGTGTCTATTTTGAAAGATGGTGATTTTGAAAAGGGGAAATCCATGTGACATTGAATATAAGGGAATTAGTATTTAGCAAAAGTTGAACCTATTGGAAGAAGTAATATCTTCCTTGCAGTGTTCCAGGCTGCAGCAAAATCCAAATTGATCTTAACAAGATCAATCAGTTTACATATTGTGTCATTGTCACCTCCTAAATAAAGAACGCATTGTAGCAAAAATAAGGATGAATCCTTACGCAGTACTGATGACATGCTAGAAACGCAGGTTTGACAGAAAGAAAAAAAAAGCCAGTTTGATGTAGTTAGCCATTTGTTTTAGTCTCCTCTTAGGCATGAAAACTGGCTGGGTAAATCTGGACCAACTCCTTTCTCTCAGCCTCTAACCCAGGGGTGTCAAACTCGATCATGTGACGGGCCGGATGGTGACATATTGTGATGTTTTTTGCCTTTGTGAAGCTGGGGTGGGCGTGGCCTGCCTGTGATGTATCCGGCCTGTGGGCCACCAGTTTGACAGGTCTGCTCTAACCCATCTTCCAAGGTTGTTGTTGTGGGGAAAATAAAAGACAGGAGCATTATATCCCTTGTGTTGTACATAATCATAATTGCTGCAACTGGTTAACAAAAGAAGATCTTTGTATTAATGCATATGCTACCTGTAGAGGGTCAACACTAAACTAGGAAACCAGTTTCAGCATTAGATCACCCATTAGAGAAGAGCACTGTATTTGGTGTTAGCTGAAGAATAAGGACCTTATTATTTTTTTTAAAAAAAATACTCTCAATATGCAAATAGAATGTCTTTCATTTATTTGATTAGGATGGATAGATAGATAGATAGATAGATAGATAGATAGATAGATAGATAGATAGATAGATAGATAGATATGCTAACAAGAATTAAAATATTGGAAAGAATGATAGATGAGGGGAAGGAGAGAGAATATGATAAAATAATACACCAAGTACATAAGGTAAAATATGTGTTAGGGATTCACCACATGACTTACATCATACAGTAAGCCTGGTGAGATGAATCTGTCTTCAGAGTCTTCTTAAAGATCAGGAGAAATGGGGTCAACCAAATTTCAAGGCAGAAGTTGCTCCATGAAACAGGCATTGATTAAGATGGAATCATTTAATTGATGGGACCTGGAGTATGGCAGTCCTGTCAGAGATAACTAGATGCAAACAGACCCAAAAATACCCAGACTTCATACCCTGAAGTGTCTGATACATTTACATCTAATATATAGAATATATTTACTTTCACCAATGAAGAAAGAAATTTAAAGCCATACAGCAGAAATTGGAAGGTGGCCTACTGCGTGCCATGAAAAATGTAATATTATAAATATTTGTCTTCAGATCACTCCCTATGGAAGAAGATTGAAACAGTTGAAGAATCCATAATAAGTCTGAAAGTCAGGAATAAGTCTTGTGACTTTTGTATTTTGACAGAATTTTTGATCAAAGATCAAATTGGGGCATAAGAAAAAGTGCAAGAGTGCTTACTTAGGTGAACCTATCTCTAGAAAATGCTATTGCAGCAGAAATTATTCCCTTGCAATTCAAAAGTATGGGATAGCAATGATATTATTCTGATATTGGCAGAACCTCAGCTAACTCTAGTCAGAAACAGCAGGAAACAGCAGGAAAAAAAGCTTGGAAATAGGAAAAAGTATATTTAAGCAAGGCAACAGGAAGCATAACTATAAAGAATACCCTACATATATGTAGAAATGTAACAAATGCAAAAAGTATAACCATATGCCTAAAATGTGTTAGAGTACAAAAATCCAAACAAGAAATATGCAAAGAAGTGCTAAAGGATTCTGAGTCTGTTTGGGTCTTTTCCTGTGTAAGGTTGAGAGTATCTTTATAGAGAGACGGCAGCTCCGATCACGGTATATGCTGGCCATATGACCATGGAGATGTCTTCGGACAGCGCTGACTCTTTGGCTTTGAAACGGATATGAGCACCGCCCCCTAGAGTTGGCAACGACTAGCACATATGTGTGAGGGGAACCTTTACCTTTTATATATATATATATATATATATATATATATATATATATATATATATATATATATATATATATATATATATATATATGTTAGATTCGGGCAATAACGAGGCAGGAGACCAGGATAGTGACAACAGCTCTTTACTATATGGTGAACCCAGCAATCAGTGCCCGGGAAAACCTCTCCTTATATACAGTTTATCCGGTGGCTTCAACCAATCAGCAACGTGCTTTTTTCCCGCCAAAACTTTTAAAGATACATTACACTCCTTCCCTCCCAGAAAACACTTTACCTAATATTTACATAAAATTTACATCTTATTTTTCGACGTAATCACGCAAGTAGACTGGGCGTCTCCTGACTCTTTCAGACCTGCGCAATTCATTCTCTGGGAGTGAGTCGAGCTGACCGGAGGGACTGTTTGTTCCTCTCAGCTCCTCCTCTAGGCCATCCGGCCCTGGGTTATTTGCAGATTCTTCCCTGCTGTCTTCAGGATGAACCAGTTGGCGTCGCTGGACCTCCCGGCACTCAGATAAGTCCCGCGTTAGCCCCGGGTTTGAGTCAGCTGTGGATTCCAACATTGAATAGTCAGGGCATGTTTCGTCTGATTCTGTATTACCTGTTATGCGTTTTCTTATCTGGTCTATGTGGCGCTTCCATACCCGGCCATCCTCCAACTCTATTAGATATGACTTTGGTCCTGTTATTTCTAGGATTGTTCCTGCTAACCAGGTTGGGCCCTCGCTGTAGTTGTGTGCCCACACTAGGTCGCCTGTTGCCATCCCTCTTGTTTTACCGTGTGCCCCTTTGTAACCATCTGGTGTGTAGTTTGGGTTTAAACGGTCTAGTGGGCACCTAAGCTTCCGACCCATTAATAGCTCGGCCGGGCTGCGGCCAGTTGTGACACAGGGGGTTCTGTGTTGGACTGCTAAATATGTATCAATTTTTGTTTGCCAATCGCCTGGCCTGATTCTGGACAATGCTTCCTTTGCGCTCCTAACGAAACGCGTTCTGCAAGGCCGTCGTCGCAGGGTGGAAAGGCGCCGAGAGGACATGTCGGATGCCCTCCTCTGCCAAGTACCCTCAAACTGGGTTGCCGTGAATTGCGGGCCGTTATCGGAGACTAACGATCGGGCAACCCGTGGGTTACAAATAGGTGCCGAGGACTGAAATCACGGCCTCGGCTGTCATGGATCTCATGAGAATGATTTCCAGCCATTTGGAGTAGGCATCGACTACTACCAGAAAGGTTTGGCCGTGGAAGGGCCGGCAAAATCGATATGGATCCTAGACCAGGGCCCTGGGGTCTCCCATTCCCAATTGGGGCCGTTGGGGTAGCGGTCTGACTCCTGGCAGGCCTGGCATTTCCCTACCCTTTCAGCAATTTCCGCGTCCATTAAGGGCCACCACACATAGCTTCTCGCTAGACCCTTCATTCTCACGATCCCTGGGTGGCCTTCGTGAAGGAGATCCAATACCTTTTTTCTCAATTTCTCTGGGATCACCACTCGATCCCCCCATAGCAGGCACCCCCCTTGAGCTGAGAGTTCCCCACGTTTTTTTACAAACTCTTTAAACCGCTCGCCCGGCGCAGCGGGCCAACCTCTTTGTACCCAACCAATCACAGTTCTTATTGTAATGTCCTTATACGAAGCCCGAGCCACCTCTTTGGATGTGACTGGGCCAGAGTCCAAAGAGTCAATTAGCAGAACTGGTATCCCCGGAGTGGGGTCTTCGATAGTCTCTGGTAACGGGCATCTGCTCAGGGCGTCTGCATGCCCTAATTCCTTTCCTGGCCGGTGTAGTAATTTGTAGGAATACGCTGCCAGGAAGATAGTCCATCGGGTCAGTCTGGGCGAAAGTGCCACGGGCGTTGGGCGGTCGCCTGCCAACAGACCTAGCAATGGTCTATGGTCCGTGATGATTTCAAAATCACGACCAAATACATATTCATGGAATTTCTTTACTCCTGAAACTATAGCCAAGGCTTCCTTATCAAGCTGGCTATAATTCCTTTCAGTTGATGACATGGTTCGGGAGTAGTATGCAATAGGGGCTTCTGTGCCATTTGGTAACCTGTGGCTGAGCACAGCCCCCACCCCATAGGGAGATGCATCACAGCTTAACACTAATGGCAGCGTGCCATTGTATTGGATAAGGAGGCTATCACTCGTTAGGAGATTCTTTACCCCTTCGAATGCCCTAGCTTCCGCCTTTCCCCAAGACCATGCAGTCGTCTTTGCTAGTAATTTATGCAGCGGCTCGGCTACTGTTGCCTTATTCCTTAAGAATACTGCATAGAAGTTGACCAGACCTAAGAATGCCTGTAACTCCGTTTTGTTCTTTGGAACCGGGGCCTTCCTGATGGCCCGTACCTTGCTTTCAGTGGGGTGAATCCCTTCCCTGTCTATCCGGTAGCCCAGGAATTCCACAGACTCAACCCCGATCTGGCATTTGTTCAGTTTTACCGTGAGACCGGCAGACCGGAAAATGCCCAAAACTTTTCGCAGCCTTACCCCTAATTCCTCTAGATTTTCAGCGGATACCAGTACATCGTCAAAGTATGGTACCACCCCTGGCAGGCCCTGCAACAGCCGCTCCATTAGGTTCTGAAATAACCCTGGAGCCACACTAACCCCAAACTGTAACCGGGTACACCTAAAAGCCCCTCTGTGCGTCACAATTGTCTGCGCTTCGGCTGTGCTGCTATCTACGGGCAGCTGTTGATAGGCTTGGGCCAAGTCTAGCTTGGCAAAAACTTGCCCTTGCCCCATTGAGTGCAGTAAGTGCTGTACCACCGGAACGGGGTAAGCACTCTTTTGCAACGCTTTGTTAAGCGTTGCCTTGTAGTCAGCGCAAATCCGGACCGACCCGTCCGGTTTGACTGGGGTGACTATAGGGGTCTCCCACTTAGCATGGTCAACTGGCACTAGAATTCCCTGGTTTACTAGCTTGTCCAGTTCCCGGTCAATCCTGGGCTTTAGGGCGAACGGGACCCTTCTAGCCTTTAGACGGATAGGGGCAACTTGGGGGTCTAGGTTAAACGAGATAGGGGTCCCCGTGTACTTGCCCAGGCAGTCTCTGAAAACGTCCCCAAATTCTTTCACGAGTGCGTCTTTGAGGTTGACTTCGTTTCTGAAGATTCCAGTCACTCCCATGCCCAATGCTCGGAACCAGTCCAGTCCCAACAAGCTTGGCAGGGTCCCATCGACGATGGTGATGGGCAGAGTTTTCTTGTATTGTCCATACTCGACGTGGACGGA
The DNA here is from genome assembly GCF_028640845.1 of Ahaetulla prasina. Classification (NCBI taxonomy): domain Eukaryota; kingdom Metazoa; phylum Chordata; class Lepidosauria; order Squamata; family Colubridae; genus Ahaetulla; species Ahaetulla prasina. The sequence continues at coordinate 90,498,632 of NC_080541.1, read as the reverse complement.
CGTTACCCCTCGGACGGGGATGCGATTCCCCTGGTAGTCTTGTACCTTTAATTTCTGTGGTTGCAGTTTGCGCTTTGCGATGGCGGGTAAGGCTCTCACGAGTGTCCCAGGACATGATCGTGATCGATGAGCCGGTATCCACCTCCAATCGGCACGGCACCCCCTCAATCTTTGCCTTTGTAAAGATTTTTTTCTCTAGGCGAGTTGATGCGTGACCCACTCTCACGACAGTCTGATTCAACTTCGCGCCTTTTTTAAACTGACCACTCGCGGGCCGCTTCGCCGTTCCCGCGCTCTGATTGGTCGGTTTGAATTTTTGGCGGGAAGGTTGGGGGCGACAGACCTGTGCTAGGTGCCCTTCCTTTCGCATCGCCGACAAGTTGCATCTTTAAATTTGCATTGTTGTCGTTGGTGTTGCCCTCCGCAACTTGCGTAGTCTACCCGGTCGTCTTTCTCCGGCCTCCCGGTGTGGAAGACTCCTTCCTCCTCCTCACCGTCCGATTCGGCCTGGACCTCTTCATTGTGGACCGGGGTTGCTTTCGCACCAGCCGTTGGTGCGACCTGCTTTTGTAGGGTTTCCGCCGCTTGGGTAGACATCTCGTGAGCCCTGGCCGTCCAAGGCGTTTGCCAGTGTTAGGTTGCTTTTAGACAGCAGCCGCCTCCATAACGGATGTCCCTGACCCGCGGATGAGTTGCTCCAGCAATGCCTCGTCAAGTCTCGGTACTCGCAATGTTTTGAGGCTTTCCTCAGGGCGCCATGTATGCGCTGATGGACTCGCCTTCTTGCTGTCTGCGCTCCCGAATTGAACCGTTGCACATACTTGGATGGCATTGGTGCAAAATGGGCTTTTAGTAAAGTCTGCAGAGTTTGCCACGGTACCGACTGTACCGGCGTTGGCTCAGCCAGGGATTCTGCGGTGTCGAAAACTTCTGGACCACAGTGGCTCAGGAAATAGGCACGTTTCCTGTTGTCTGAAACTCCTTGAAGTTCGTTCGCCTTGAGGAAACACTCGAAACGAGCAATGTATTACCCCCATTTTTCCTTAGCTGGGTCGAATGGTGCTGGCGGTGTGTAGCCGGACATCGCTGCTTTCCGCCCTTGTTTTGCTGGGTTCGCGTCTTCCTGGTGAGTTCAGCTCTTTTCCTGGCGCTCTTAGCCTCGAGATCCCACCTTCGTCGCCAGTGTTAGATTCGGGCAATAACGAGGCAGGAGACCAGGATAGTGACAACAGCTCTTTACTATATGGTGAACCCAGCAATCAGTGCCCGGGAAAACCTCTCCTTATATACAGTTTATCCGGTGGCTTCAACCAATCAGCAACGTGCTTTTTTCCCGCCAAAACTTTTAAAGATACATTACAATATATATATATATATATATATATATATATATATATATATATATATATATATATATATATATATATATATATATATATAATACACACCAATGGAATATCCAGTGCTTATAAAATTGATATTGGTAGAAAAATCAGTCTAATAATTGAAAGTGATTTCAACAGATTGAAGCCTAAACCTGACCTTTGCCTAGTATTAATGTGTCCAGCTTATCTCAACAAATGCAGTAACTTCATTTCCTGTGTCAGGGCTTTCACATAAAAAAACAATACAGCTTGTAACATTTTTAAAATGAACTGTCATCTACTATATACCAGGGGTCTTCAATTTTGGCAACTTTAAGCCTGGTGGACTTCAACTCCCAGAATTCCCCACCAGCTTTGCTGGCTGGGGGATTCTGGGGGTTGAAGTTCACCAGGCTTAAAGTTGCCAAGATTGGAGACCCTTGATCTATACCAACCATCTCGGTTAAAGGGACCAGGAAATTCCATAAATTCAATCCACAAATGTACTTAGCAACCATTTGAAGTTATGATGCTGAAAAAAGGAACGTGTGATTGGTGCTCAGAACATCTGTTGCAAAATCACTATGATCATGGGATTATGATTTGGATACTTGCCAATTATTGTATAAGTTTAATGGTTGCAGTGTGCGGTGATCATACGATCACCATTTGCAACTTTCCCAGATAATTTCCAACAAGCAAAGTTGGTGGGTATAATGGAAGGCATTAGTGGCTTTGAGGAAAGAGAGGGACAGATGCTGGCTAGGAAGCAATCAAACAAGACGGGCATTTATTTCTGCAATTATTTAATAGTCACAGAAAGAAACTGAAACAGGACCTGTTTTAAATGGATCAGGCAGTTAAAAATGGTGGGCTGAAAGTTGAACTTTCAGACTTAAAACATTCTGTTCATGTTGCTTTACGATAAAATAGAATTAATTTCATCTAGTCCCGTTTCCTGGTTTACTTTGGAGGACTGACAAAGGAGAAGTTTGCAGGGAAGATCACAAATTGAAGTCTCGTGATATCTCAGTTAACCACAAAGCCAAAAGATTGTAAAATTGGGTGTGGTCATGTGATGCCTCACTTAATAATCACACCACTTAAGAATTCCAGTTTCTGTCATGTTTATAAGTCAAGGACTATCTATATATTAATTGGCAATTATGTGAAAAAAGAGGGTTTTTTTCTTCTTCTTGAAGCTGCTGAATTAATTTAATGAAGCTCAATCCAGACAAGTAAACTTTCATTGGCTAATCTAATGCTTGCAAGAAACCCTGGAGAGTGCATAATAGATATAGACATTCCCATCAGTGTTGTTGGAAATAATTTAGTATGCATGCTCCATTTTCTCATACCACATGCAGCTCTTCTCTCTGCCCCAGATATATGTAAGTCTTCCGTAAAGTGTGATACTTATTCCTTCAGAATAGAAAGGAAAAAAAATTGTTTTGATAGATATTTGCATGCTTTTTTCTGTCCATACTGATAAGCACCCTATCAGATCATCAACGTGTTTTCAGCAAAATAGTACATATAATTATATCTAAACTCTTCCTAACATTTCAGTTGATTTAAATAGTTTTTCTATCTAGTTCAGTGGTCACCAACTGGTGGTCCGAGGACCACTGATGGTCCGTGAGAAAATTCTGGTGGTCCGCAGAAAAATTATTTGCATTTTTTATATTGCACCAAAACAGGGGTCCTCAAACTACGGCCCCTAAACCGGATACGTGCAATGAACGTTTATGTTGCTGCAGAGAGTCTCCCCCTTTGGGATCTTTTTGTGTGAGGCACAGGGGGACAGAAATGCTGACTCGGGGTCTGCTTCGGCCTCCTGGTGCAGGGCTTTGGGCGAAGACTGGAGGGAAGTGCTGCTGGTGGTGAACAGCTGCAGGACCTTGTTCTAGTGGCACTGCATCATGGCCTGGGACTGGCTGACTATCTTAGTCCACTGAACCTCCAGGCACCTGTACCTGGCCTTGCACTCTCTCAGGTCTTCCCTCTGCTTGGAAAGCCTATGCTTCTAGTCCTCAGTGTGGTGCTTCTGTTGAGCCTCCTTCTCAGTCAGATCCAATTTGAACTGAGCTGTTTTGCCAACTCTTTCTCATGTTGGCTGCTTAGCTCCAACAACTGCTTCCTGTTGGAGCCCGAAGGAGCCTGGGTGGGCAGGTGAGGAATGGCTGGGATGGGAGGAGTGAGTAGAGGCCACTGAGGCGCCCCTCAATGTGAGTGACATCGAGTTGCCTACACCCACCTACTCACATGACCACCTAGCCACGCCCACCCAGTTGGTCATTAGGCAGATCATATTAGTGTCCCCAGAATTTAAAATTATGAATTTAGTGGTCCCTGAGGTCCTAAAGGTTGGTGAACCCTGATCTAGTTGATACCCACTTGATAATAGCTTGACTTCATTGAAGAATGACTTCCGTAAGGAAGATAAAATAAATTTTCAATATAGGTCCCAGTCCAGCAATTTAGAAATCACATAATACAGTGTTATACACTATAAAAGCTGAAAGTAAGGGTTCAGTAACATTTACTAGTCAATATAAAAAAGAACAACAAAGGTGGCTGAGGTGGTGATGGAACAGCACCTGTTTATAACTTTCATCAGTCTCATCTTTTTCTTTTTCTTTTCACAAATGTAGTCCATTAGTTTAACATGTCAGGATAGATTTTCATTTTGTATCACACAAAGCTAACAAATTAGAAACACATGCATAAATGCACACATAAGCATATGCAATATGGGATAAGGCCATGCAAGCTTTATTATTATTTATTTTACCCAGTTAAATTGTCTAAAAGTACAGTCAAAGCTATACTTGTAATATTTAACATGTATATTTATTGTTGGAATAAGATATGCGGCTAACTTTCTGTGATGAATATTGGGACAAAAAGTCCAATTATTTCTCCTATACAATTTCTTCCATACAGAAGAATTCTGATCAAGAATCACATTTTTTATTCTAAATTGTTCCTTGTAAAATTCAACTTCTATACATAGTTTGGGAGTTCAGTAATCAATCTTTTCTTTTTGATGTTTCATGGTGTTCATAAATAGTTCAGAGAAGGGAGGGAAGTGGATTTATTAGATTTAATAATGACAAGTCTGCCTCAAATCAGAATGATGTTTTGCAGTCAGTTGTCTGTCATCAGCTTTGATCACAGTGTCTTGACAGAAGTGGGAATGTTTAACTATTTACTCAATATACTGTTTATCTCTTCTATTCTTAGAAGAAATTCTTTGTCTGTTACCCTTACATGAAGAAATATTTAAAGACTGTTAACCCTATTTGTCTAAATATGAAGAAATTAGCATATTTTGGGTTAAAACCATGGACACAAAGTGCAAAAATGAATCAAATTAGATGGATGTGCACTATCCAAATTCAGGATATACAATTCTGAGAATGGGAAGAGTCATCTTCAATTAACAGCAGAAACATAACTGAATAAGCAGTGACGGCACATCCACTTTTATTTACCAGGATTCATAGTGGTCAATTTGACATCTGAATCTGTCAGTTTAGTTTTCTACTTAAAAAGAGCTAAACTATTTATCCCATTTATTTAAAAAATGATAAGGGATTTAAATTCTTATGAAAATAATTAAACTTCTTGATTTGAGTGCATATGCACATTTTTCCAAACATACCACACTAAGTAATGAGAAGAGAATTGGATTCTGTTCTTGCTCCAAATATTTTATCATTCATTTTCTACTTAGTCTGGAAGCCGATTAGTATGTGATTTGGAAAGTAAAAACAACTAAGTGCCTACTGAATCAATTTCAACATGTTTTTTTTTTAAATTAAACCTGATAAGTAAAATAAGAATACTTGTACAGTATTCTAATTACTAATGTGACCATAGTTCCATTTGTTCACAACACAAAATAACAATGAAGTCTTCTATGCATAAGTTTTAGGTTTCTATCCATTCCCTCCTAATGAGAAGGAGGAACTCACTGGAGAAGAGCCTAATGCTGGGAAAGACTGAGGAACATTGTCCATGGGGTCGCAATGGATCGGACACAACTTCGCAACTAACAACAATATCCATTCCCTTCCTCTTTCCTCCTTTGAGCTAACCAAGCACAACAAAAGTTTCTGATTGTTTTTCCAGGTAATCTTAATTTATAATTGTTCTGACTCTGGAACCCAAGTTCAGTTTAGCTATGGTATGTTGAAACATGCCAATTAAAGTCATGGCTGAGTAGTTGTAAAGCAAACTGCTAGTATAGTATTTATCTAGGACATCTGGAAAACTCAACCTTTAGGGAATGGGCTACAGATAACATGTGAAAGACAAATCTACAAGTGCCCTATAAAAAGCCTCTAATTAAGATAATTGTTTTATGTCATAAAGGAAGAGTAATTTATTAGGCCAGTGAGGAAAGGAAGTGAAACTTTAATCTCAGTGCTAAGTTAACTTCTGTCCATTGCCTAAATACTGAAAAGATGCTAAATCAGTTTTAAAAGGTCTTAGCAATGAGTATACACTATTTAATGATCTCGACTAGCACCAATCAAAGTTCATGGTTCTGGCTTCATAAGAAACTACAGTTAGTTAAAAATGGAGGCTTCCATTTTTCTTAAAAAGGGTCATATTTAATTTGTAACTGGAATATGTTTGGCAGGTTGTAAGTGGTGACTTATCTTCAACTCTTCTTTCGTCATTCTTTAAGAATATGCAGCTTAAAGAAATTCAAAACTTATAATAACAGTAACTTAAAATATGAACCTGTCTTTTCAGAATGTGCTTACTGTGATCAAGCTATTCCCTTGGTTGTATGTTTACCAGCAGCAAATATCATTGTCATTCATTTATGTGTAGAATGTGCCTGGCTACACTCTAAGAGGATGAGCAGGGAGCCTAGGGAATTTCTCTGATCAAGCACTGCTCCTCAAATATATACTTGAAAGGCTTTACTCAGCAGTGTTATCTCCTGTGCCGAGCATAAACACCTGTCTTTGCTGTTCCAAACTGATTCCCAGTTTATTTTAGTATACCAGGGCTTGCTCATTTCTAATTTAAATATGCTAGAAGACCTAACTCCTATCAAGAAAACACAGAGGGTTCATATCCTTGTGTTTCCACTAAAAAACATCAGTTACATAATTATCCTAATTCCATCCCACACATCCAGGTCAGAAGTCTTCAGGCTGTATTTCTTGGCTTTAATATATAGTTTTAGAATGTAATTATGTAGAGCTACACAGGGGTATCTCTCTGAACTGACAGCCCAGGCTGTGTTCCAGATTTATCTGTTAGTGCCGAGTGGTCAAAGTGCTTTGATCAATGCACAGAAGATCCTCTTCTCTTTATCAAACCAAGCGATCACAGAAATCAATCCATTTTAACATTTTTAAATTGTAGAGTGGAGGAAGAGGACCAGTTTGTATGTTTCAAACGAATTGAATTGGATCATTCCGATGACCAGCATTAAAGTAATGCTTTGATTGGATTGCAGCTCACACACAGATTCTTTGTCATTTCCTTTGATATACATACCTTTTCACATAAATTCTATGGGAAATTGGATAGATTCTAGGGCAAAAGTTCCATCACAGGGTGATGGCCCATCTATCAGTGATGGAAGTTTAATGCAGTGCAAAGAAAAGTGGTTTGATGAAATACAGGTAAGCCATTCCTAATTTCTGCTCATTAAAAGAAAGTTTTCTATCTCAGAGTAAATGCTGCTAGGGTTATAAGGTAAAGATACTAGCCTCTATGGAGAAAGGCATGTTTACCTGAGACAGCTTCAAGAAATTCCCATATTTGCTAACAAAAGTTAAACAGATAAAAAATCCAGATTGTCAACTACTTTTGTATCCTCACTGAGATACAAAACATCTTTTGCAAACACTGTTCCTTCAATCTTTTTTTAAAAAAATATTTTAAAATTTATTTTTAACTATTTTCCACTAGATTACAGATAGGAGAAAAATGAATATTGGTGCTTGACTGCAATCAGTTCCACAGGGAATCTGTTTGGAAGACCCCATAAATATGCTCCATAGAAAACAATGGCAAATTTATTATTTATCTTCCCTGTCTGGAACCATGATTAGTCAAAATTCCCCCATTGTCATTAAATGTTGGACCATATGGAGTTAATAGAAAGTGCTACTTCGGGTGTGTGTGTGTGTGTTATATCATCCTCATTTGGATACTTTTATAAAGACAAATTAAACATTTAAATAAACCAAAGGAGAGCTTATGTTGGGTTTTCAGTATTCTTTTCACCTTCTATCTAAATTTATGTTATAGTGAATGGTCAGTATTAATTGACCGACCCACTTTTCAATATTGCAAAAGATAATCAATTTAACAGGTAAAATATAAATTTAATATTTTGATACAGCATCAAGGTAATGTAGAAAATATCAATGTTCAAATATTGCTCTACATTATATTACTCTATAATATATTGCTATATTATTACTATAGGGAGGATTGGAAAGCTAAAGTGAAATTTGAGGTAACAAAATTCTTGTAGAATTTCAAAGTTAAGCAAGAGAGATTTGATAAAGTCAGCAAAAACTCTCTATAGCTCAGAATCCCCCAGACTGATCTTGACAATTGCATAAAGCAGATTTTAGCAGAATGTGAATGTTTTTGCTTGGAAATGGCAATAAATGTTTGCCTTGAGGAATAAAATTGATTGTGTGTTTTTGGGTGTGGGTGTTAACCTCTACAACCGAAATAGTGAAATCGTATTAGTTTGGAGGGAAAAAATATATGTGAGATTTTATCTCCATTTCTGGATGGAGCTTCTGTGACACTAGGAGGATGTTTCTGAGATGAATGTAATGTGTATATATTCTAAAGAAATGACATACTGTTTCCCTCTTGCCTCACGCACATACTGCAGGTATTCTGAGAAAAAGAAATGTATATTATAAATAGATAAGTGATTGTTTCCTAGAAATGAATTTTATAAATAATTCACTCTGCACTATGCTTGTCATAATAAATGAGACATATTGATTGATACAACATTCATTTTCTCCCTTCAACTTTTCATTGATAAATTTTGATTGCTTTGAATTAGTGTTCCAGCAATCACCAACAGTATAAAGTGCATATTAGCTACCTTCTTTTTATGAACATTGTCTGCTATAATAAATTATTGCCTTTCATGCTTTCTTTATATCCATCATAATATAAGTCTGTGTACCTGTACCCAGTTATAAAACTGTACCGTTCTCTTGTGCATTCTTAACTTTGATTTCATTTAATATGAATTCTAGCTTGGGAATAAAGAAATCTCCGAGTGGCTTTATTTTCATCTGGTCATTTCAACTGTCAGTTGAAAAGCGTTATGTTGAATATTTATCATGAATATAAAATACAGTGAAAATTATATTATGGAAATTATATTATGGATAGGGACAAACAAATTTTACTTTTGTTGAGCTTCTCTGTTTTTCCCAATCTACTTTAAATTTTGTTCAATTTCATTTTTGTAATAATAAAAACTGTGCAATTGTCCACAAGTGTTTTAACTATGTGTGTTGGAATATATGTACTTTTCATTCTGTTTTCCTTTAAATATTCCACATCACTAGCAATTTTATATGCCAGTTGTTATGCAATTTTTGTTTGCATAGAATAGAATAGAATAGAATTTTTATTGGCCAAGTGTGATTGGACACACAAGGAATTTGTCTTGGTGTATCTGCTCTCAGTGTACATAAAAGAAAAGATTTTTGTTTGCATGATATACATTCTGAAATGTACTGCAAAATTTAGAAAGTTTTTACATTTGTAACTTCCTGTAAAATTTTATGAAATGATCAGAAAATTGAAAACACAGGGAGACTCCCAATCGGATATCAATTTACATTTACATTGCTTTTGGGTATAAAGATGTGTCTCCTCTACTTTAACATTGTGTTCAGATCATAGTTGAGCTCATGTCATGAGCAGTAATATGACTCACCACATCTATGATCTAATCAATGACCTGCTTAATTGTATCCTATGACTATCATTAAGTGTTGTATCATTAAGTGTTAAATTTGTATCCTATGACTATCGTTAAGTTTTGTAAGTGTTATACTTTGATGAAGATATCTTTTCTTTTATGCACACTGAGAGCATATGCACCAAGACAAATTCCTTGTGTGTCCAATCACACTTGGCCAATAAAAAATTGTATTCTATTTTATTCTATTTTATTCTATTCTATTCTATTCTATTCTGTTCTGTTCTGTTCTGTTCTGTTCTGTTCTGTTCTGTTCTGTTCTGTTCTGTTCTGTTCTGTTCTATTCTATTCTATTCTTTGCTTTACCATAATCTAGATAGGTATGGAAGATAGTCTATCATGGAAATGTCCTCTTGGGTCTTTCATGCAACATCTGCCATCATTCTGGAGTAGGGTAAAAGATTCACTTGTCATGCAAGAATCTCTGGTGTCTTTCAGGGGTGTTGTGCCATATAAAGCTAGATGTAAGATCCTGTCTATGCAGGCAGAGGAATTAGTTGGGATTGCTGATACTATACCAGCCTGTCTTCTGTGCAGCAACTTCCCTGAATGTGCTTCTGTATGTCTGAGTATATGTTTGTTTGCTTTTATCCCATCTTTACAAATTTTTCTTACAAATAATTCATTTTTATAAAAAATGAATTATTTTACAAATATTTTTTTACAAATTACTTTACAAATTTTTTTTTTTACAAATTATTTTACAAATATTTTTTTTATAAATAATTCAAGGCAGCGAACATACCTAATACTTTTTCCTCCTCCTATTTCCCCCACAATAACAACAACCCTGTGAAGTGAGTTGGGCTGAGAGAGATCAAGGTCACTCATCTGGCTTTCAAGGCTAAGGCAGGATTTGAACACACAATCTCCTGGTTTCTACTTTGGTGCCTTTAACAACTAGACCAAACTGAGTCTCAGTGATGTGGAGTTTCCTAGGTTTATGATTCCTGGAGAGTTTAATCTGCCTTCTCTGATCCAGAAGGTAGAAGTTTCTTGGGAGTTTAGGGTCAATAAAATAACCATTTGTGTTAGCCCTAACTGGTGCTATAACCCAGTTTATTGGGCCAGGACATTTCACACACTAAATTTGGGCTTTGTTCTGGAGACATTGATTATATGATCTGGTATTGGTGTATATTGATATCAGTATTGTATCATGTATAGATCATTTCTTCCAAGCCTTGGAATTCTTTGTAGCCACTTTCCTGTGTGGAGAGAAAAGCTACTTGATGGTCTTATCTCACTCCCTTTATTTCTGTGTGAATTGGGGAGGAACTCGTTTGAGACACTTACTCATGTTGCATTCTTGGTCCAGGTCCAGCAATTTTTGTATAACTGTTGGCTCGGTATCATCTCATCCTCCTGTTCCTCAAGGCCTCTGCCATTTACACTGAGTTGTTAATTAGTGGAGCCCAACTTTAGTGAATTTGTGATTGAAGATGATATATTGTATGTGGAGTTTTGTAGACAAGGTATTTTCATTTCAATTTCAGGATTCAGCTATAAGAGATATGTTATTGCTGCAGGTACATAGTTAGGAGAAGGTGAATGGGGAGATTTGAATGTTTAGGGTGTTTAGATGGCTATGCGAGAGGGACTTCACTTCAAAATAAACATGTTAAGCCATCTATAGGATCAGATAAAGTTTAACATCTATTTCAAACTATTTTTTGTAAATAATTCATGGTTGATTTGAAGTATTTCAGATTGCTGTTTCTTGAAATATCCATCTTTTCAAGCTTCAGTTTCTTCATTGATTCTGGGACATTAAATTCTAGGATAAGTTGTTTAGCCAAATCCTTTCTCCTTCCTTCCTGCACAATATTTCCTGTTCCATTGGCTGCCAGAAAACCTTCAAAGCATAATATAGCTACCATAATACTTTAATGGCTGGGCAGGTATTTTTTTTAAATGTTTCACTTATCTCTAAATATATCTTATGTGGTTGTGGTCAAGTAGTTCAATTTTTATTTCATCTGTAATGAAGCACTTCATTCCAAAATGTTTCAGCATTATCAAGGTTTTTTTTAGTCAATGACTATTATGAAGAGGTCAAAGAAAAAATGTACTCGTGACAATTCTGCCATGAAAATTATCATTACAGTAATACTGAGCTATAGACCTGAGAATAACTATTCCAGTATCAATTAAACTTTTCCCCAGGTCATTTACAGTAATAGTTGGTTTTTATTTGCAGATCTAAATGGTTCAGGAGACAGTTCTAGCAGAACTTTTTCATAGTTTTTAAGTTCTTGCCTTGCCTTCAATGGTTGAATATAATTTTCATTTAGCAATGTTTCTGGCAGCTGAAATTTGAAATGGAAATATTTAGAGACATTTTATATTGGTCCCCTGCTTTGTACTAATAAATTATCTCCATCTTCAAATGCTCAGACAGGTGCTTAAAGGAGCTTATGTTTGACCAAAACTAAGTGAACAAGAATGACAACTTGAGAGGTTAGATGAATCACATTTTTCTGTAGACATGTCAACTCCTAATTGTAGGCTTAATGAGTCAGCCACTTGTTAGGATCATATTATCAATTCTATAGGAAAAAAAGACAACTTTTAAACTTGCAAGATTCACTGTGTCTAATTCTGAATCTTTAAACAAGTTTACACAAATAGTAAATATGCATTCAAATTTTCAGATGGATATCAAGATTAAATTTAAATTTGTAGCACACAGAAATTGTGTCAGTTTCAGTTAATTTATGGATTTATTAAATCATGCAATTTAACTAAAGGGACCTAAACTATTACATGCAAATGAATTCTTTTGTATACTAGAGCATTAAAAATGAAGCAACATTATCAGTTTTTCTTTGTGAATGGTCATGTGCCCTAAAATATTAATTTTATTTGAGTGCCTAAAACAACTTTTTCAATGATCAAGTGTTCCTACTGGCTGAAAAGATGAGAAAAAAGGTTGGGGATCCCTGTTCAACATAATAGTGCTATCTCTCCAAAAATAGCATCTTAAGATGCTTTGCGTGAAATGTAAAATTTGTTACTACTGTTTCTGTAAGCGTGGCTTGGTGGAGGGTGGGTAATGTGACTGGGTGGGCATGGCCAACTTTTTTTTTTTACTTTTAAAAGCATTTTTTCTAACCTCTTCATCCGAAGAGGTTGTAAAAAAATGCTTTTAAAAGCCTCTGATGATCAGGCAACTCAGCTTGGATCGCCAGAGGAGCCTTTTAAAAGCATTTTTTTCTACAACCTCTTCGGCCAAAGAGGTTGTAGAAAAAGTGCTTTTAAAGGGCTCTGATGATCCCTGTTGAGTTGCCTGACCACCAGAACCCTTTAAAAGCATTTTTAGCAGCCTTTTCAGCTGAAGAGGTTGTAGAAAAACTGCTTTTAAAGAGTCAGTCAGTCCCAGCTGAGCCGCATGATCATCAGGTTGTTTTTTTTTTACTTTTAAAAGCATTTTTTTCAGCCGAGGAAAAAAATGTTTTTAAAAGTAAAAAGTTAAAAAAAAAAACCTCTGATGACCGCACGGCTCAGCTGGGCATGTGGGGAAGGGGGCAGGGTTTTTGCTACTGGTTCTCTGAACCACCTGCTGCCATCGCTACTGGATCACGTAATCCAGTTCGAAACAGGAGCATTACACCCCTGCACTGAGTCATAACTATTGTAAATGAATACTAATACACCCTTCAAATGGTATGGTAGTATGAACAGATTTCCAGAAAAAAATGCAGACTACAGGAACCATTTGGGTTTCAGTTTGAGTTGCAGACAACATAGACTCATCCCCAACAGCCTGCACCTATATTCAACAGCAAAAGGACACAGGGCAGAAAACATCCTGCAGAAAGCACAGCTCCACAACACAGTCCTTTCAGCAGTTCAAGGAAGGTTCCACACCCATTTGCACTACTCAGGTGACCCTGAGGGCACAGATAAACCTCCAACAACTTTCTAAAAGAATGCAAATGATCAGGTGTCAGCAAGGAATATAAATCCTTCCATTCCCCACCATCCAATCAGAGCTTGGCTAAGATGTGAAACGTCTTCAAAGAAAAACAAGAAAGCCCAGTTACCTTTTGAAAAAGCATTTTTGGGTCATCTGTTTTAATGGAAAATTTGATATATTTAGTGTAATACATACACATTTCTTCAATATATGTATGCCAGTCTATATGAGCAATGACAATGTAGTTTTGTACTTCTATTGAATTATATTCTGACACAAATCTTACTTTGCGAGATCAAAATACCTGTTAAATCCTTCAATTTGTTTCTTTTCCTCCTCCCAAGATTGTCCTTTCTAGAAAAAAACAAAAGGATATCAAAGTATTTCATGTTTCATATCAGAAATAATGTTTTTCTAACATCTCTGAGCTACTGAATCAAGAGACCATAACATGTGATCAGCTGACCCATGCAGGAGCTTTCAGATTTAGTTCAAAATTGTTTTCATTAGACACAAATGCTTTTATGTGGTCTTTTTCTTAAATTTCAACATTTTGTTGAAATGTTAGGTATAATTTGATCCAAGCAGAAATGTCCAGCCTTGCCTCAAATGTCAATATTTAGACAATCAATACTTACACTTAGAAGCTTTATATGAGGCAGCTTCATTCTATCAGTTTCAGTTGTGCCAATTTTAAACAATTAGAGCATTTATGGCATACAAAATAGCAAATCCTTTCCATTCAAGTATTTGAATTATAGATAAGCCTCCTCTTCCTCCTCTGCATTTCAAAAGCAGACTATGTTTGGGAAATCAATGTAGAAAATAAAGTGCAGAGACTTAATTATGTTTTAAATCTTAGAATCTATTGATTACAAATATTGTAAGAAAATTGCAATGATACCCCAAATGGATAACATGGATTTGATTTAGACTTGCCCATTTTTAATCCCAATAACCCATTTGTAGATTTAACAACAAAAAGGTATACTTAAAAAACGTGCAATAAAAATCTGTCTCACAGGTCTTGGATTTATTATTAAAATGGAAGCCAAAGTAAACAAATAATAAAATATTATAATTTTATTTGTTAGACTATTCAGCAACAGACTACATGATGCTCTGTGGAGATTTTCTTCAAAGGGAAACACTTCTAAATCATGCATGCAATGTATTGTTCTATGATTTTCCCAAACTGTTCGCTTTTGGTACCAACTGCTATTTTCTATGTTTTGTAGGTCAGTAGGGCTTGAAATTTGTTTGTTTTTTAAAAAAAAAAATTGGGACCAAGCAGAGATACAGTATTATTATTATTATTTTGTATTCCTGAGGCTCATTATTTTAGGTCCATAGAGCCCTCAAGAAACAATGAGGTATATAATTAATGGATAAATTATACAGCTATATATTTACTTCAATTGAAATGTTTCAAATAAATAAAAGCAGTCAGCTTACAAAAAGACTAGACCTAAAATTGCTACAACTAGATAGCCTTTATCTTTGAATCAAGCTGTATTAAAATAAAAATCAAATTCTAATGTTTTAGGATTCCTCGGAGTTAGTAATCCACACAGATTGGCAGAGCTCATTTGAAACTTTAAGTGCATTACTGAAGGGTCTATAAAAATATGCTTATTAAGCACTAGCTGGATACCCATGCTCCGCTATGAAACTATGTGATTGGGCTTGATAAATTGACACTTACAGCTTGAAAATTAATGAGTAGTTACAATCAGCCTCTCGTCTCCCCTTCTCTCCCTCAGGCTTGCCCCACAGAAACATCTCCTCTCCTATCCCTCTTCTCTCCCTCAGGCTGGCCCCATTGATCCTCTCCTATCCCCTTCTCTCCCTCAGGCTTGCCCCACAGAGGCCTCTCCTATCTTATCCTCTTCTTTCCCTCAGTCTAACTCCTTAGCATCAGAGCATTTTTCAGGTGAGGAGGGGGAGTAGAATGTCTAAACTCCCAGCCTGCAGGCTGGATGAGTCACAGGCTGCCCATGCCCATGCCCATGCCCAAGTGGCAGTTGGAACAGAGTTCTTTTCAGGTGGGGCAAGGGAGTAGAACTCTGATGTCCTTAGCATCAGAGCATGTTAATAATAATATAGGAAATAGTAATGATCTGATGGTCATTTCAAAAAATCCTTTCTTAGTGAGCACCTAGAAGCCAAGAGGAACATATGTGGCAAATTTAAAGTTTGTAGGCTTTACAGTTCTGGAGATTTTGTGATGATGCATGAGTAATATTTCACTTTTAGATAGATAGATAGATAGATAGATAGATAGATAGATAGATAGATAGATAGATAGATAGATAGATAGATAGATAGATAGATAGATAGATAGATAGATAGATAGATTTCCCTGTGGAAAGACCTTTGTGGGCAAAGGTCTTTAAAGTGATTATCTCATTAATCTGTGCAACTGCTCATATAAAAAAACAATAAGCATGTAATGTGCTATTATACAGAGAAACAAAAGCACACATACCTATACCTACCCATACCTATGTATGTAGTGTGTGTGTGTGTGTGTGTGTGTGTGTGTGTGTTTGTGTGTATCTTCATGAAGGAGAATAAAAGCAAAATGAAATTTGCACGTCATCAGTTTTTTCCCAGTACTGGCCTATGTTCCTCATTAATTTGAGCCCTTCATCATGTTACAGTTCAATGTGCACATCAACCCATGGTCCATGATAAGATTGTGTACAATTTGTAATTTTAGAATGGCTATTCCAATACAATATAAGAACTCAATGAAATAAATCTCCTCCCGTTTCCAGCTTGAATAAAGTCAGTTCATAGATAAACCAAGGTATTTCCCCAAATATTAAAACATTTGAGTGAAGCCCTCTGAGAATGGGAAAATATTAGGAAAAGTTAGAATACAAATTGGGTCTAGCACACATTCAACTTATGTTCTTAATAATCTTGAAAAATTGATTGATCTCCCTAGGCCATTTGATTCCTTTAACTCAGAACTTATAGTGAGACTTCATTGGCTGGGATAAGTAAGAAGGATGGGAGAAAGGATCTCCAACCTTTCAAGCACTTGCTTGTTATATATAAGATATAAATACTGCTCTGTTGACTTTTTAGAGATGCCTGTTTAATTTAGTTCAGTGTGATATGGAAATGGCTAGCCATTGTCCCCCTTCTAGGATTCTAGAATGTTTTTTCACGTCCTTAATCTGGCCTATAAAACAATTAGTTTGACATAGTGGTTAGGGCATCAGCCAAACCAGTGGTGAAATCCAAACTTTTTTACTACCAGTTCTCTGGGCATGGCTTGGTGGATGTGGCATGGCTTGGTTGGCGTGGCTTAGTGGACATGGCAGGGGAAGGATACTGCAAAATCCCCATTCTCACCCCACTCTGGGGCCAGCCAGAGGTGGTATTTGCCAGTTCTCTGAACTACTCAAAATTTCTGCTACTGGTTCTCCAGAACCTGTCAGAACCTGCTGGATTTCACCCCTGAGCCAAACCACTTCTGAAAAACTTTGCCTGGAAAATTACTTGTCTAAGCAGTATCCAAGAATCAGATACGATTGAATAGAAAGGGGGGAAAAAAACCTGGTCTACAGTACTGGAACTTTCTGTTATTTTCCTATCCAAATATAAATCAGATCTAAATTTACTTAGCTTTTGAATGCAGCCAGGTTACATCCAGGTTACAGCCAAAGGGAAAAAAACCTTTCCCGAAGGACCATTGTATTGGAGAGGGAAGAAGAACAATCTCAGGATTTCTTCCATTTATGCCAATATTACCCAAGGGTCAGCACACTAAATCAGACAGAGAAGGGGACCAAATCTGTAGATGCAGAAAAAAAATAAGTAGGAATTGTGAAAGGGGGGGGGGAGTCTTAAAACCTGAGCGAAGAAAAATGTAGAGGTCATAATGCTCACCTTAGGCTTGCCTTCCAAGAAAAGTTACATCACTAATTGTAATACATACTCTAATATAAAACTGGATATGTTCTTGTAAAATTATTCTAGCATGCAATTCATATCATAAAAATTAAAATAATTCAAGTCTTTGGAAAGGTGAAAAAAAATCCCTATTTAAAAATGTTTACACTCAAAGCATTTTATTGGCGAGGCTTAGTGACAACTTCAGGAAAGCGTAAATGTGATTGATGCTTATAGCCTGACCTCGGGCAGAAAGACCTTGAAATCTCATGAGAAAGCCTGCCCTTGTCACTGTATATACCACTGTCATGGAAATTAATTGGCAGTGCATGTCAAATGTCATAGCAGAGCAACCAGGCCAACTTGCTGAAGCTTCATACCTCAAATTTGAAGGGTGCTTTACTCAGTCAGGTTACATCTGGGGTAAGTAGCTTGAGGCTTGCAAATAATTGTAGCATCATGACCAAACTGTCTTCATGGTAAAGCAATATTCCCAAACAACGAAAAAAAATATGAGTGGAAAATAAGGGAAGAAAATAAACTAAGATATTGCTGAAAATTGATAAACCTAAGAACTTAAGTTTTCTCCTAAATAAATTTGTGGAAATGGTATTTTATTTCAGTGGGTTGCATTCCAGTGTTCAATTCATGACATTCTTCTAGTAATGAATCAGAAATAGAACATTTTCACAACTTCTTTCTTTTGCAGCCCAACTTTATGAATATAACTTCTAAAAGACTGAAGCATCATATCTACCAATATGAAAACAAAACAGTTAATTATTTCTGGTGTAGAGAAAGATTTGTCTTGTGAGAAAATCAGAAGATAATGTTGAAAACAAATGAATAGGCAGAAATGTGTTTAGCTACAGACATTCCTGTTGAAAAAAAGGCTACTTTTGCAAATAAATTGAAGATTAAGTCCTGATTGCTCTTCTGGTATGAATGTAATCCTTTGCAATAACAAAGTATTCTTTTTCTCTACATCCATGTCCATATGTCTCTTCTTCTGATTTCATTCCAATTGAGCAGGACTGGCTTAAGGAATCTAGGACTCTCAACCTTTAAATCCTTCTTTGACAAAGTGACTAAATTAGGAAAATACTCTGGACATAATTTACTTAGATTTCAGTAAAGCAAAGTTGACCACAGCCTACTTCTTGGTAAGATAGAAAAATGTGGGGTAGGAAATATCACCACCAGATGGATTCAGAATTGGTTAACCAACTATAGTCAACATGTAGTCCTCAATGGAACTCTATCTAAATGGCGGGAAGTGTTTCTCTAAGGTACATCAAGGATTACGTCTTAGGCCCAGTATTCTTCACCATTTTTATTTGTTGCAGACAGGGGGATAGAAGGGGAACGCATCAGACTCACAGATGACACCAAATTGGGGAAAATAGCCAACACTTTAGAAGATAGACTCAAGACACAGAAGATCTTAACAGACTTGAACCCTGGGTCCTATCCAAAAAATGCAATTTAGTGGTAAGAAAAGTAATATATTTACTTGTACTTACACAATGCACAGGTATAGAATAGATGATATATGGCTCAACAGTAGTGACTTTTAAAGGGATATAGGTGTCTCTGTCGACAACCACTTAAATATGAGCCAGTAGTATGTTGCAGCTGCCAAAAAAGGCGGTACTAGACTGCATCAATAGGGGGATAGTATCAAGATCATGTGAAGTGTTAGTGCTGCTTTATATACCATACCAATAAGACCACACTTGACATATTGCATCTAGCAATAGGATTAGGGATGATTGAATAGCAGTCTTTCAGTACTGCAGGCTCTGTCACGAGAAGAGGTCAACCAAGTCTCCAAAATACCTGAGGGCAGGAAAAGATGAAACAGAAGTTCATTAAAGAGAGATCCAACCTAGAACTAAGGAGAAAATTTTCTGACAGTGAAAAAAAGAATAACCAGTGGAACCACTTGCCTCCAGAAGTTGTGGGTGATCCATATTGGAACCTTTCAAGAAGAGAATGAATGATTATTTGTCTGTAACCCAACTCTGTTGTTCTATTTTATATACATAGAGAAAAGAATTAACACCATAAATGGATTCCTACAAAACAAAACAAAACAAAACAAAACAAAAAAAAGCTAAGTATTAAACCCTGACAGAGCCTTAATCAACATTTTAAATGTAGAAAATACACAACGGATAAACATAATAAAACAATGTGTTATACACATACATTGATGATTTGGTGGGAGAATCTCCATGATTAATTCAAGTTGGATTTGGCTTCTCTAGGTTGAAAAGATGGGGAAATCCTCTCTGATCATCTTAAATTCAAAATCAGTTTTCAGGCAGATACAAAATTATCCTTTTTCTTGCAATTTTTGAAAACATTTTCCATAGAGGTGGAATAGCAGTCAGAAGTTTAAGTTTGATATATATTTAATATACTAGGACTAGAATCTCAAAAGGATCTCAAAAGGATCTCAAAAGTCTTATTGACAATCCACTTCCTTGAAATCCTCCCCAGTTGAATTAAGAGGTAATTTTAATTTAGTACTATGATTCCCATTCATATTTAAAAATGAAGGCATGGTTTGGATTGTAACTTTAAGAACATTTGCATCTCAACATAGTAGTAAAGTATTATGGATATTGATGGGGCCTTATTGTGTTTTAGTTCCTCTCTGGACAAATGCAAATAAAAAACCATGTTCAGTTGTCTTTTTCATTTTCTTCTGCCACTTTGTCTCATCATGACAACTTTTTTCCCAGTTATTAACAGCTAAGTGGCTCTTTGTTAGAATAATCAGCACCAATCACTTAAAGCTAAATTAAGATTGACAGATACACCAAAGAACAGATGAGTAAGCAATCTGCAATTTAAACAAGAGTTTCAGAGAAAGACACCAGAAAGTGGGTGGCAGTAAAGAAAGCTTATTCTTCTGAAGAAAGAATGTAATGTAGCTGCTGGATCTGGGCTTCCAAAGTTTGGGTGAGCACTCAATCACAGAAAACCTGTTTGGAATCTTATAGCTGCCATCTTAAGATTTTGGCAACGAAGATTCTATAAAAGCTACTATCTAAGATTTTGGCTGCCCAGATCCTATGAAAGCTAACACAAAATGAAGCTAATTCTAAAGTACAATTACAGGATGTTCAAAATGAGCATGAATGTGCACTTGAAACTCATATTAATATGTATTAACTGACATGCTGCTTAAGCCATGAACTTTTCAAACAGCAGATAGAACTAAACTGAAATAATATGCAGCAATTTCAGCCATGAAAAAGTGGCCTTCTATAACCAAGCTGGGGCAATGATTCTAATTTGATTTTCAGAAAGTGCTTCTGAACACCTGGATAGACAAAAGTTTGCAACTGCAGGAGATGACCAGGCAGAGCCCAAGGGATGGATGGGTCAAATGCATCATCAGTTATGAATCAGAAATAGAACATTTTCACAACTTCTTCTTTTGCAGCCCAACTTTATGAATATAACTTCTAAAAGACTGAAGCATCATATCTACCAATATGAAAACAAAACAGTTAATTATTTCTGGTGTAGAGAAAGATTTGTCTTGTGAGAAAATCAGAAGATAATGTTGAAAACAAATGAATAGGCAGAAATGTGTTTAGCTACAGACATTCCTGTTGAAAAAAAGGCTACTTTTGCAATAAATTGAAGATTAAGTCCTGATTGCTCTTCTGGTATGAATGTAATCCTTTGCAATAACAAAGTATTCTTTTTCTCTACATCCATGTCCATATGTCTCTTCTTCTGATTTCATTCCAATTGAGCAGGACTGGCTTAAGGAATCTAGGACTCTCAACCTTTAAATCCTTCTTTGACAAAGTGACTAAATTAGGAAAATACTCTGGACATAATTTACTTAGATTTCAGTAAAGCAAAGTTGACCACAGCCTACTTCTTGGTAAGATAGAAAAATGTGGGGTAGGAAATATCACCACCAGATGGATTCAGAATTGGTTAACCAACTATAGTCAACATGTAGTCCTCAATGGAACTCTATCTAAATGGTGTTTCTCTAAGGTACATCAAGGATTACGTCTTAGGCCCAGTATTCTTCACCATTTTATTTGTTGCAGACAGGGGATAGAAGGGGCATCAGACTCACAGATGACACCAAATTGGGGAAAATAGCCAACACTTTAGAAGATAGACTCAAGACACAGAAGATCTTAACAGACTTGAACCCTGGGTCCTATCCAAAAAATGCAATTTAGTGGTAAGAAAAGTAATATATTTACTTGTACTTACACAATGCACAGGTATAGAATAGATGATATATGGCTCAACAGTAGTGACTTTTAAAGGGATATAGGTGTCTCTGTCGACAACCACTTAAATATGAGCCAGTAGTATGTTGCAGCTGCCAAAAAAGGCGGTACTAGACTGCATCAATAGGGGGATAGTATCAAGATCATGTGAAGTGTTAGTGCTGCTTTATATACCATACCAATAAGACCACACTTGACATATTGCATCTAGCAATAGGATTAGGGATGATTGAATAGCAGTCTTTCAGTACTGCAGGCTCTGTCACGAGAAGAGGTCAACCAAGTCTCCAAAATACCTGAGGGCAGGAAAAGATGAAACAGAAGTTCATTAAAGAGAGATCCAACCTAGAACTAAGGAGAAAATTTTCTGACAGTGAAAAAAAGAATAACCAGTGGAACCACTTGCCTCCAGAAGTTGTGGGTGATCCATATTGGAACCTTTCAAGAAGAGAATGAATGATTATTTGTCTGTAACCCAACTCTGTTGTTCTATTTTATATACATAGAAAAGAATTAACACCATAAATGGATTCCTACAAAACAAAACAAAACAAAACAAAACAAAAAAAAGCTAAGTATTAAACCCTGACAGAGCCTTAATCAACATTTTAAATGTAGAAAATACACAACGGATAAACATAATAAAACAATGTGTTATACACATACATTGATGATTTGGTGGGAGAATCTCCATGATTAATTCAAGTTGGATTTGGCTTCTCTAGGTTGAAAAGATGGGGAAATCCTCTCTGATCATCTTAAATTCAAAATCAGTTTTCAGGCAGATACAAAATTATCCTTTTTCTTGCAATTTTTGAAAACGTTTTCCATAGAGGTGGAATAGCAGTCAGAAGTTTAAGTTTGATATATATTTAATATACTAGGACTAGAATCTCAAAAGGATCTCAAAAGGATCTCAAAAGTCTTATTGACAATCCACTTGCTTGAAATCCTCCCCAGTTGAATTAAGAGGTAATTTTAATTTAGTACTATGATTCCCATTCATATTTAAAAATGAAGGCATGGTTTGGATTGTAACTTTAAGAACATTTGCATCTCAACATAGTAGTAAAGTATTATGGATATTGATGGGGCCTTATTGTGTTTTAGTTCCTCTCTGGACAAATGCAAATAAAAAACCATGTTCAGTTGTCTTTTTCATTTTCTTCTGCCACTTTGTCTCATCATGACAACTTTTTTCCCAGTTATTAACAGCTAAGTGGCTCTTTGTTAGAATAATCAGCACCAATCACTTAAAGCTAAATTAAGATTGACAGATACACCAAAGAACAGATGAGTAAGCAATCTGCAATTTAAACAAGAGTTTCAGAGAAAGACACCAGAAAGTGGGTGGCAGTAAAGAAAGCTTATTCTTCTGAAGAAAGAATGTAATGTAGCTGCTGGATCTGGGCTTCCAAAGTTTGGGTGAGCACTCAATCACAGAAAACCTGTTTGGAATCTTATAGCTGCCATCTTAAGATTTTGGCAACGAAGATTCTATAAAAGCTACTATCTAAGATTTTGGCTGCCCAGATCCTATGAAAGCTAACACAAAATGAAGCTAATTCTAAAGTACAATTACAGGATGTTCAAAATGAGCATGAATGTGCACTTGAAACTCATATTAATATGTATTAACTGACATGCTGCTTAAGCCATGAACTTTTCAAACAGCAGATAGAACTAAACTGAAATAATATGCAGCAATTTCAGCCATGAAAAAGTGGCCTTCTATAACCAAGCTGGGGCAATGATTCTAATTTGATTTTCAGAAAGTGCTTCTGAACACCTGGATAGACAAAAGTTTGCAACTGCAGGAGATGACCAGGCAGAGCCCAAGGGATGGATGGGTCAAATGCATCATCAGTTATGAATCACTGCATGCCGCCCACAGGAGATCTAAGTCAAGCCCATCTTGAATTTATATCTTTGTTGTTAGTTGTGAAGTCATGTCCGACCCATTCTGACCCCATGGACAATGTTCCTCCAGAACTTCCTGTCCTCTACCATTCTCTGGAGTCCATTTAAGCTCACACCTACTGCTTTGGTGACTTCATCCAGCTACCGCCTTCTCTGCTGTCTCCTTCTTCTTTTGCCCTCAATCTTTCCCAGCATTAGGCTCTTCTCCAGTGAGTCCTTCTTTCTCATTAGGTGGCCAAAGTATTTCAGTTTCATCTTCAGGATCTGGCCTTCTAAAGAGCAGTTAGGGTTGATCTCCTCTAAGACTGACTTGTTTGTTTGCCTTGCAGTCCAAGGGACTCGCAGGAGTCTTCTCCAGTACCAGAGTTTAAAGGCCTCAATTCTTTGGCGCTCAGCCTTTTTTATGGTCCAACTTTCACAGCCATACATGTGTACCCTAGCTGCTGAGTGTAGTTTGGCAGGATTTGAATCCAATTTGAATAGACCAAATCTGTAAC
The DNA here is from genome assembly GCF_028640845.1 of Ahaetulla prasina. Taxonomy (NCBI): domain Eukaryota; kingdom Metazoa; phylum Chordata; class Lepidosauria; order Squamata; family Colubridae; genus Ahaetulla; species Ahaetulla prasina. The sequence continues at coordinate 90,474,744 of NC_080541.1, read as the reverse complement.
ACCAATTGTCAGATTTCAAATTTCTGCGACTACACACCTTTCTACAAAAAAGATGTTCTCCTACAGATATCCAAATTTGATGTTCAAATCTCTCCAGGGAGCTAATGACACTTGCAATTCATGGGGGAATGGCAATTCCAGATTATTGAATGCACAAGTAGTAGTAGTAGTAGTAGTAGTAGTAGTAGTAGTAGTAGTAGTAGTAGTAATAATAATAATAATAATAATAATAATAATAATAATAATAATAATAATAATATCAGAGTTGGAAGGGACCTTGGAGGTCTTCTAGTCCAACCCTCTGCCCAGGCAGGAAACCCTACACCATTTCAGACAAATAGCTATCCAACATTTTTTTAGTAATTGAGCATTGAGTCATCATTTTACAAATGAGTAGTGTTTACTTCATTTATTTGTTTATACAATTTATATCTTCCCTGACTCCATGTGGCTTGCATAAGAAAGGTAAAATCTAAGAACAATAGATGAAGCAGACATGTAAATAGAGAAGCCAGCACTAAAAATATTAACAGAATGAGATCATTAAAATAGCTTCTTGTAACCAGGTCCCAATGATCTAACAAAATAACTAAGGAACAAAACCTACAGTTTATGCTTAGAAACTCTCTAGCAACTAATGCAAGATCCATAATATAGGTATAATTCTGCTGAAGCAGCTTTCACCTGTTAATTTGTAGGATGCTGAATTCTGTATCAGCCGAACCTTCCAGATATTCTTTTTTGTCCCTTTCCAGGTATTCTTCAAAGGCAGCCCTTAATATAATATGTTGAATTAATCCAATCTCAAAACAATGAGGGCATGAGTGACTGTCGTCAAAGTAATTTACTTTTTAAAAAAGCCATAATTGGTATGCCAGCCAAAAGTAAAAGTCCCCAGACAACAGATGTCATCTGTTGGCATCTGTTGCCTGGGGACATTTACTTTTGACTGGTGTACCAATTGTGATCAAGCTATTGATCTAGCTGAAGCTGTGAGTCCAGAAAAAAACCCCAAACCATGGACTTGCTCCTTAAGGGGGAACGTGTGTTAGTAATATTTCAGTTTGTTTTGTCCCATCCAGTCTTAATTCCTTTCAGGAATCAGGTAAGAACATTCACAATTTTACATACCCAGTCTGTGTGGAGATATGTATAAATTGACAATGTGTATGCTGAGGATACCTTTCCCTGTTTAACTGTAAATAGTATAACCAAGTATTAGGTACAAACCAAGCCATATGATATGCCATACAAATGTAACAAGGGAATTGCACATTTCCATTACTAGCAGCTGAAATTTAGAAATGTTTTCCCAGTGGTGAAATCTGAACCAGTTTGCTACCGGTTCGCTGGCTGAGCATGCACGCTGTGCACCAAGCGCATGCTGTGAGCACCCATGTGCAGTTAGCACCAAATGCGCATTGTGCACGCATGTGCAGTATGCACCAAAAGGAGGCTTGGGAAGGTAAGTAGAACAGTGGGAGGGGGGGAATCAGCTGTGGCGCACGATCTCGGGAACCTTTTTTTTTTTTACCTTTTAAAAGCATTTTTTTACTATTGGTTCGAGTGAATAGGTAGTAAAAAATGATTTAAAAAAGTTTTTTTAAAAAAAGGTTCTGATGATCACAGCTGTGCCACGCGACAATCTGAACCTTTTTTTTATTTTTAAAGCATTTTTTTTACTACCATTTTGGCCAAACATGAATGTAATTATTTTGGGTGTAGATAGATGGCTTCACACTTCTGCATGTCTATCTAGATAGAAGATTGAAGGATTTGGTCCTTGATGTCTCTTTTGGATGATTCCCTGAAGCTTCCTCAGAGGCCAGCTTGAGGAGCAATGAGATCATTCCTGGCACATCAGGAATTACTAACCTTGAACTGCCGGCAGAACAGGCTTCAGCTGGGGACAGCTTGCAGGCCAGCGAAGAAGAGGAGGAGGAGCTGCCAGCCATAGTGGATCTCAGAGCATGCAGGGCAGAGAAATAAAAGTCTGCCAAATTACTGGAGAAAAGATCCAGCCCCTTTTGATGGACTGCACCGGAGCTATTTAGCATGGCAGGCAGAGGGAGGCATTACTGGAAGCAATGTGTATGGGTCATGGCTGTATGCTCATTTGTGTTCTCTGAGATCCTATAACCCGTGAGGTAATGTGGATATTCTTTAAGTTTTGTCTGGGGCTTTATGTTTTGTTTATTGGACTTACTGTTTGAGCAACAAAGCTGTTTGTGTTATGGACTAATTGGCCATTGGAAATTAATCTGGCCTTGCTCCTGGCTTGATTTGGTTGGGATAGTTATAAAGTTGGGTAAAGGGGACCCAGATTGTTGGGGGCAATATGCTGACTCTGTAAACCACTTAGAGAGGGGCTGTACAAGCACCGTGAAGTGGTATATAAGTCTAAGTGCTATTGCTATTGCTATTGCTATTGCTATTGCTATTGCTATTGCTATTGCTATTGCTATTGCTAAAGGGAACTGCTGGGGGAAGACAAATAAAACCCTCCATAAACCACACTGACATGTGAGTTTGAGTAAGTGGGGCAGCACAGGTCCTGTGACTGACCCCTCACAATGATCCCCAGAAATAAAATATATTGCTTGAAATGGGATCTACTGACATATATCATATAGAGCAGGGGTCCCCAACCTTTTGGACCTCAGGGACCACCAAGTTCATAATTTTAAATCCCGCAGACCACTAATACAAATCCTTTGTCTCTCATTCTCTCTTATTCTGATTCTTTCTCATTCTCTCTCTCATTCTCTCTCTGATTCTCTCTCTCTCTCTTTCATTCTCTCTCTTTCACTCTCTCTCTCTCTCTCTCTCATTCTCTTTCTCTCTTATCATGGGCCAGTCTTGGGGCTGAGAGGAAGTCAAGCATTTCCGAGGTGCATGGAATACCAACAAGGGCCGGAAGCAATGCGGGAGTGAAGCACTAGTTGAACTTGCGAGGCATCAGCATTCCACCTTGGTATATTTGCATCAGCCAGTGGCACAAAGCAGCCCTCGTCTCCTGCTGCTTGGGATTCAGAGTGGTAAACGGCATCTAGTCCGGGGAGCAGACGGATTTTGCTCTCCTTTGCAGATGCCAGATTGCCCCCCCCCCCCCGCAAGCTCTCATCTCTCGAGGAGCCAGACCAAAGCTTCCCACGCTGCTTCAAGGACCACTCCTCGAGAAATGAGAGCTTGCAGGGGGGCGATCTGGCATTTGCAATGGAGAGCAAAATCCGGATGCTCCCCGGACCAGATGCCATTTATCACTCCAAGTCCCAAGAGGTAGGAAACAAGGGCTGCCTTGCGCCACTGGCTGGCGCAAATATACTGAGGTAGAATGCTGTTGAAGAGCAAATGAAAGTAGTGCGTCGCTCCTGCAGCTTCCAGCCATCTCAAGCACCACTTTGGCCTGCTTGTGCTGCCCCCTCCCCCTCCCCCATAACAGCACCATTATTTCATTTCAGATAGCGAGGGCTGCATTCCTTTTTGTGCATTGCATGTGCCACCCCAGGGCACAGATTTTCAGCTCTCCATGGCCGGTCCCATATTCCAGAGCTGTAAAAGTCTCACTCACAGGACTGGCCCATTGGTCATCCCAGAGCAGCTCCTCCACCAGGGTGCACTGGCCTGCCAGGGAACAGCCAGCTCCCCTGCAGGCCGGTACACCCTGGTGGAGGAGCTGCTTCGGGATGACCAACCAGCCAGTCCTGTGACTATTACAGTCCCACCGAGAGGCCTTGCAGAAGGAGAGGTGTAGGCCCGAAAGGCAGCTGAACACCACCCCCCCCCGGCAGCTGTTTGGGTGAGCATGGCGAGCTCTTGGTCTTACCTTCCAGTTCCAATTGGTGTGGCTTGCACCACTCTACTCAAGGTGAGGTTTGCACTCGGCCTTAAGAGTGGGGGCTGGCGTATGGGCAGGGTGATGTGGATGGTGCAGTTACATGTTCCCGTGGGCAGGCCGGATTAATTGCTCTCAGGGGCTATATCCGGCTCAGGGGCCATAGCTTGAGGATGAGTGCAATACAAAAAGTGCAAAAATATGAACATTTCTCCACGGACCATCAAAATTTTCTCATGGACCATCAGTGGTCCTCGGACCACCGGTTGGTGACCACTGATATAGAGCCATGGTGGCAAAGTGGTTAGAATGCAGTACTGCAGGATACTTCTGCTGACTGTCAGCTGCCAGCAGTTCAGCAGTTTGATTTTCCCTGGTTCAAGATTGACTCAACCTTCCACCCTTCCAAGGTTGGCAAAATAAGGACCCAGATTGTTGGGGGCAATAGGCTGACTCTGTAAACCACTTAGAGAGGGCTGTAAAACAGTGTGAAGTGATATATAAGTGCTATTGCTATCCAGACAGAGATTATATATTTGTCCCCACACCCATGAAAATTACTTCCCAATTGCTTGGGGAAATTATGGACAACTGAATTATTCATGCACTGATGCAAAGTCATGTGTTCTGCATTTCCCAAATTAACATACATTACACAACTTAATTTTGTGCTTTCTGAATGCTCCATTTTAAAGGTGTTTAATTCTTTTTTGACAGATGGGCAATAGATATCTCACTGCTTGTGGGCAGGGGTAGATTATTCAAAGTTTAGTATTCCATAACTCATGTTCCAGGTGCTCCTCAGCTTTGAGTAAATGCAAATTGCCCTGTGATGGTTTCAGGGAATTGCCCTCACTTTATTGAAATATCTATGTGTTTACAAAATATGGGAGAAACCAGCAGCTCAGAATTCATAATAAATATACTTGGTCAGTGTTATGCATTATAGTGGAAGTTACATAGGAGGAAAATATCCATATGGAGATGCTCAGGAATGAAATATAGTGCCTGTCTCAGAAGTGCTCAAGTGTTTCTTAAGAATTTTGCCAATTATGGTTATAGTGAGAGTCTTATTTTTCAAATGTTAGATTTTTCAAATATTAGAGCATGTTTTCATATCAATGTTTTTGATTTTTTACTAAGAAAAATTCTAAAAAGCCCAAAAGACAATTAGGACATATTTTATGTCAATTTCTTATAGATGTATATTGGCATACAGTATATTTTTCCAAACCATGTTTCCTAATAAAATGCAATTTCAACTATTTATATATTGGTTGATTATGTAACTTTCTATTAAAATGCAAACTGAAACCATTTTTCTACTTATACTATCATTTACAGTTTTGCTCCTTGGAGGATATATTCTGCCATTGCCGTGCGTTTTGATCATGACACAAATTAAATGGAAGTCCTGAATAAAAGTCATAATTCCTTGAGATTTATTAATCTATAGACTCCAAATGTCTATAATTCAATATTGCTTCAATCTGTACTTTCAGGATCAATCATTTTTATACCTGTAAGTGATAACTATATTTAAGAATTGTAGTCTTGAAATGTGATGTTCTAATATAACCTTGCATTGTTATTAATCGGCCTCGAGGAATTTCATTGGGAACAACCATTTCAATAGCTTGGTTTTGTACCAGACTTAAATTATCCCAGAATCTGATCCAAATATTTAACTGTAAAAAGTGTATTTGCTGATCAAGTTCATAGAGCTTTTAATAACAAATTGTCTGCCATTTGTAAAATATGCAAACTTGAATTGCTGCAGTCTGTTTGGAATAATTGACAAGAGTTCTGGTCAGAGCAGGGGGTTGGACTAGATGACCTATAAAGTCCCTTACAACTCTGTTAATCTGTCAGAGGTAAAACCATGACCACATCTTTCCAACCTGATGATATATTTTCATATATTTCTTTTTTTTTAATAAAAAAATTATTTCCATTTTCCAACATCATATTTATGTACAATCTGTTATCCATCATTAATCATTAATTTTTTATTTATTGCTGATTCGGGCCCGCCCGACTGCCACTTCCTTTCTTCACAACCTCCCTCTACCCTCTACTACTTTCCCCTCTTTCATCTCCTTCATTTTACTACTTCCTCTCCTCCTTCTCCACTCCTCCCTTCTTCCACCCTTTCTAACCTTCTTATTCCCCTCCTCCTTCTCAACTCTTTCCTACCTACTTTCTTCCCTCCTTCTACTCCTCTCTCCCTTTCTTTCTGAAATGGCAGTCGAGCAGCCCTAATATCATTTCAAATTTTAATTTCATATCTTCAATCATTACTGTACATTAATAACCAATCCATGTATCATTTTCCCCCTTCTCCCCCCCCTCCTCCCCTCCTCCCCCCCCGGACTTCCCAGAGCAAATACCGGGTATTATGACCAACAATCACAAGCTAAAATATACAAAATATACATAAACTCCCACCCCTCTCTAAAACTTTAAATCCCCTCACAATAAAAATAAAGAGATAAGAAAGAATAAGAAAAAAGAAAAAAGAAAAGGAACAATACCAATACAATCTTCCCTTCACATATTACTTCTTCTTACAGTCCATTTTTAAAAGTAGAATTCTCAAAATTTCTCAAATTCAAATTTTCTCCACTTGTATATTCCTTCAAATTTCATAAGTCCATTTCTTAAATTACAGTCCATCTTCTCGAGCTCAAATTTTCATCACTTATATATTTCTTCAATTGTCATAACATTTCTTCCTCTCCTTTCCCCCTTTTCTACCTCTCTCTTCCCTACCTACTTTCTTCCTTCACTCCCTCCTCTCCCTCTTCATTCCCTTCTGAAATGGCAGCTGAGCAGCCCCGCTTTCATTTCAAATTATTTCTATTTCTTAATTACATATCTTCAATCATTCCTTTACATTGATCCTTCATCTCCCCCCCTCTCCCCCCTTCCCCCCTCCCCTCTCCCACCCCCCGAGACTTCCCAGAACAGAATACAGGGTATAAAATTAACAATCATAAATTAAAATACAACATAAGTCAAATCCATAGTCACTCCTCTCTCTAAGACCTTAACTCCTTCCAAAACAGAAAAGTACATTCTTCTTCCAGTCCATTATATATCAGTCCATTCCACTCCTAAAATCTTCAGAATCTTCCAATTAAGTTAGTATTTCCAGTTCATCAATAAAATATCTTCATCAATTAAGACCAAATATATCTCCAATCTTCATCGATCAAGACCAAACGATATTCCATCTTCCAGTATTCATCAGAAATTCTTCTATAATATACCTTTCTTCCTTAAACAGTATCCCAAATATAATTCATATTTCCAGCTTAAATTCTTAAATTTTTATCCAATCTCCAAAAGTAAACAATATTCTATCTTCTCATATCTTTAATATCACTTACATAAATCAAATAACATTGCTAATATTAATATTTCATACATCTGTCAGATAACATTATTAAAATTATAACTTATAACCAAAATATATCAATTATAACAAATTCTATTTAACCAGATACCAACATTACATCCATAAATTTTCTATCCTCCAACAATATTCCATCTTCCCATTCCTTTATACCTCACATATATCAAATAGTGATATACCTAAAATATGTCAGTTATAAAAATTAAACCCTATATATATATATTAAAAAAAAAAAAAGGATACCATCAAAATCACATCTTAAGCATTCTCCTTCCCCTTGTCTTCTATCTTACACATTTCCTTACACATTTTCAATCTCCAAAAATATCACTTACATAAATCAAATAACATTGCAAATATTAATATTTCTTCAATTTACCTTACATCTATCAAATAACATTATTAAAATTATAACTTATATCCAAAATATATCAATTATAACAATTAAATTCTATTTAACCAGATACCAACATTACATCCATAAATTTTTCTATCCTCCAAGGGTTAAACAATATTCCATCTTCCCATTCCTTTATACCTCACATATATCAAATAATGATATACCCAAAATAAGTCAGTTGTAAAAATTAAACCCTATATATATATGTTAAAAAAAGAAAATACCATCAAAATCACATCTTAAGCATTCTCCTTCCCCTTGTCTTCTATCTTACACATTTCCTTACACATTTTCTTACACCTTTTCCACCATCTGCTCATCAATCAACTTAACATCTAGCAATAAAGACTTTCCAATCTTTAATATATTGGTGTAAAAATCTCTTGTTTAAAAACTTATTAAGAAAAGATAAGCCTCCAAAAGTTCCTATTAAAAAAAAAGAAAAAGTAATAATAATAATTTAAAAAAAATTCCATATTTGAAATGAAGAAGTTTGCAAGATTTTAATAATTAGCTCTGTTTGCTTAAGAATCATTCCTAAACTGTAAAATCTACCAAAAAGAGAGGAAAAAAAAATTCCAATAAACTTTTCTTCTTAAACATTGTAATAAAGAAAAAGGTAAAAGGAGAAAAAAATCATTAACAATTCTTGTTCATTCCATTTTAAAAAATAGCTTGTTATGCTCTTCTTTATAATTTCGCTTTCCTTTGTATATTGCAAACGCCATTTTAGATCCACTCAAGTTGAAAGTTAGTTCAAAGGAAAGCTATTTAAGAACTGAAGTTAAGATTTATTATTTGCAAATTCTCTATTAAAAAAAAAAAAAAAAAGAAAAAATTCCATATTTGAAATGAAGAAGTTTGCAAGATTTTAATAGTTAGTTCTGTTTGCTTAAGAGCCATTCATAAACTGTAAAATCTAAAAAAAACCAATAAACTTTTCTTCTTAAACATTATGATAAAGAAAAAGGTAAAAGGAGAAAAAAATAATTAACAGTTCTTGTTCATTCCATTTTTAAAAAATAGCTTGTTATGCTCTTCTTCTTTATAGTTTCGCTTTCCTTTGTATATTGCAAACGCCATTTTAGATCCACTCAAGTTGAAAGTTAATTCAAAGGAAAGCTATTTAAGAACTGAAGTTAAGATTTATTACTTGCAAATTCTTGCTAGTCCTCCTGCTCTGTTCTGTCTGTGTTGAATTCTCTTTTAGGAATAAATCTTGACACAGAGATGGTCGCGGCTTCTCGTTCTGTATAAACAGAAGCACCCTGGGCACGGAGTTTCGTCAGGCTAAAGGGGAGCTCTCACCCTTCGATCCCCTGGTTAAATTTTCATCACTTATATATTTCTTCAATTGTCATAACATTTAATGTCCAATCTTCCAATATTACTCCATCAGTCAAATATCATTATGAATAAAGTCTCTCAGATACGATATTTCCAACTTAACTTCATAATTTTTGCTGTCTATAAACTTATATCCAAAGCGTATCAATTAAAACAAATAATCATTTAAGTTACATCCACAATATAACAGTAAACAATTAACATAATTACATCCACAACATTATCTAAATTCATAAATTTTACTTTCCAACTCTAAATTAACTTTATTAAGTTCTTCCAAACTATCCTCCATCTGAATACAAGACCTTAATATTTGCGAAATTGCATCCTTTACCATTTCATTTCCTCTTCTGCTTTTCCACCACTTCCTTAAAATCCAACATCTCTTTCTCTATTTTCTTTTGCAACTCTAAATTAACTTTATTAAGTTCTTCCAAACTATCCTCCATCTGAATACAAGACCTTAATATTTGCGAAATTGCATCCTTTACCATTTCATTTCCTCTTCTGCTCTTCCACCACTTCCTTAAAATCCAACATCTCTTTCTCTATTTTCTTTTGCAACTCTAAATTAACTTTATTAAGTTCTTCCAAACTATCCTCCATCTGAATACAAGACCTTAATATTTGCGAAATTGCATCCTTTACCATTTCATTTCCTCTTCTGCTTTTCCACCACTTCCTTAAAATCCAACATCTCTTTCTCTATTTTCCTTTGCAACTCTAAATTAACTTTATTAAGTTCTTCCAAACTATCCTCCATCTGAATACAAGACCTTAATATTTGCGAAATTGCATCCTTTACCATTTCATTTCCTCTTCTGCTCTTCCACCACTTCCTTAAAATCCAACATCTCTTTCTCTATTTTCCTTTGCAACTCTAAATTAACTTTATTAAGTTCTTCCAAACTATCCTCCATCTGAATACAAGACCTTAATATTTGAAATGAAGAAGTTTGCAAGATTTCATACCTAACCTTTTTAGTTGTAAAATAAATAACCACATCCCTCGGTAATCTATTTTGTCTTGCCCACCAAGAATTAACATGATAAATTCTTTCAATATTAATCTCAAAGTCTTCTCGCTCCACACCCTTTATCTGAGCAAAAGCTTGCGTGAAAATCTCTTTTAAATTTTCCTTCCTACTTTCCTTCAACCCCTCACTCTTATGGCATATTCCATTAATTTATATTGTATATCTTCCATCTGAATACAAGACCTTAATATTTGAAATTTATTTTTATAAAAGGCTTGCAAGATTTCATACCTAACCTTTTTAGTTGTAAAATAAATAACCACATCCCTCGGTAATCTATTTTGTCTTGCCCACCAAGAATTAACACGATAAATTCTTTCAATATTAATCTCAAAGTCTTCTCACTCCACACCCTTTATCTGAGCAAAAGCTTGCGTGAAAATCTCTTTTAAATTTTCCTTCCTACTTTCCTTCAACCCCCTCACCCTTATGGCATATTCCATTAATTTATATTGTATATCTTCCATCTTATTATCTAAGTTCCAATTGTTTTGATTCTTTTGAATTTTCTCTATTTTCCTTTGCAACTCTAAATTAACTTTATTAAGTTCTTCCAAACTATCCTCCATCTGAATACAAGACCTTAATATTTGCGAAATTGTATCCTTTACCATTTTCATTTCCCTCTTCTGCTTTTCCACCACTTCCTTAAAATCCAACATCTCTTTCTCTATTTCATCAAACTTTTGATCTATTTCTGAAAAACGAGTCTTCATAAACTCCTGTAAAAAATTTTTTAATTCCTCTTTGATATCTTCTTTTAATTTTTGCATCTGAACTGAAGAAATTTCAAAGTTTTTAGTGGCTTTTGGTACTATTTGCTTAAAAGCCATTTTTTAAAATATAACCTACCCAGTAACAGAGGACAAAAGAGGTTAAAAAGGAAAGATTAAAAAAACTTTTCTTCTAAATCACTATAATCCCAAAGAAGAAGAAAAAATATAAATCATAAAATTCTCATTTCTTCCATTTAGTCAGTATCTTCTTGTATATCTCCTAGTTCCACACTGGCTGTTAATAAGCATTTCCTTAACTTTCGTTTCCAATACACAAATCGCTATTTGCTTGCATTCCACAAAATGCCATTTGCTTTCTTCTCTCCTATCTTCACAACAAATGTATCCTCTATTAGGGGCTTGCAGGCTTCTTGCAAACAGTTTCTGCTCTGTCTGTGTTACAATCCATCACAAATCCATTTCTGCCGCGGAGATTGGACGTTACGGTTTTTTACTGCCAAAAGGCAGATGCCCTCTGAGTCCGGAGCTTCTTTCAGGCTTTAGAAGGAGCACTCCCCTCAAGCCTCCAGAAACTTTTTTGGGGCTTTTCCGGGTGGCTCAACTTCAGCCCAAATGCTCATCGCTCCCTCTTTGCCCGAGGGGGAGATTTTCAAGCCACCAGACTGCTGATTTGCACTGTCCTGGCGGCTCTACAGATTACAGAGTTAGTGGTCTAAAAAAGACCACCATCAACGAAACGGAGGCAAACCGGAAGTCCATATTTTCATATATTTCATCTGAGGTCCAATGGAGACTTGCCGCTGAATTGGGAAAAAAGATGTACTTAGAATGTAAGATTCTGAACATCTCAGAAAGTGTCTAAAAGGAATAGTATCTTATTGCTTAGAGCCAGCAATAGATAAATATCACACACATTCATATTTCCTGGATTATTGCCCTCCTTTTCATGAAGAAATCACACAATTATGCTTTATTAGTTCTGGGTAGGTATGTTTCAGCTCTGAAGAATCTCTCTTCATTTTAAATAAACTTGTATTTTTTGCAGCCCTGGTGGTTGGCGTTCTGTTTCAACATTGCTATGTGATTAAAAAATGACATCATCCATGCTGAAGCAGCTTTCAAAACAGGAGTGGGTTCTACTTACCTTTATTACCAGTTCGCAATGGGGTAACGTACGTGCAGAAGTTTCCTGATGATGTTCGGGTCAGTGGGCGGAGCCTCCCACCGATTTTACTACCGGTTCTTGCAAACCAGTCCGAACCGGGGGCAACCCACCACTGTTTCAGAATATATAAGATGCTCCTATGTAATATTAGCAGGCATTCTACTTACTGTTTGCACTAAGTTCTCTAGGTTTTTTTTTTAATTTATTCACATTTATTCCTATAATCTGTAAATGTGAACTACCAGTTTCACAATATAGCAACCAATCAACCACCACCACCACTATAAAGCATTAACCCAGCAACCTGAAGTGTATTATAACCAATCGGGGGAAAATATATTGCCTTCAGGCATTCCACTAGAAGCGAAAGTTCCTCCGATTAATTGATTAAACTTTCTCTATCTCTTCAATTACTGGATTGGGATGAAACTGTTTTTTCTCATTGCAGTAGTTTTAAAATGTAATTTTGTAGTCTACCCAGAGTACATCAGATGGCAGTTGAGGTGTTATTTTTATAGTTCTGATAGATCACCAGTTGTATTCTTTCTTGAAACCTTACACTTCTGCAATATTGATGCCAGCATATGCATCCTATTGAGCAAATTCCACACTCATTCCAATTAAAATAGTCTGAGCACTTGTCTGAATGGCTAAATCCCACTAATATTGCTGAGAGATGAGCATGCTTAATTTCATCTAGATTAGGCCTTCTTTGCTGCAAAATATGTTTGTTTTGTTGCTGTGGGACTAATAATTCAGATATGTTTATTATTCAAACATCCTCCTGAGTATCATTGTGACAGCTGAAGTACCACTTTGAAGATGATGTATAGCCATTCTTCTCCAGCTGCTCTAATTATATATGGGGAAAAAATGAAATTAGTTTGATGAAAACATCACCAAAATATATTTATCATTTGAAGGGGAATGAAAGAGACTGTCTAAATAAAAGGCTGTGAAAAACAAATAAGACTGGCACTTGATTTTTATTCCTTCACTTTTTGCTAAGCCAACATTCTCATCCTTTCTGCTTTCTAATATTGCTTTTCCAAATCCATTGTCATTGTTTTCTCCCCCGGGTGGTGACTCATTTCATATTGTCTGCTTCTTTGCACTTTTTATTCTCATTTTTTCCTCTCCAAAAGTAACTGGAGAGTCTGAAGGTCCTTTATAATTTTGTCAGTTGCGGACCTTATGCGGGTCATTGACAATTCTCAATATGAAAGTACTAAACCATGAGATAAAACATCATTATGTGTCTTTGGACAACATTATTAGCTTTTATTAAATAGATTTGAACTTCAAATATGGTCTGCATTGTAATAACAAAGAATTTGTACACTGAAAACTCTTCCCTGTACTTGTTCTGTTATATAGAGGGATCACTTTTTTATAGCAGGTTACAGCTGGATGGAGGAAAAATAAAAATATTTTTTATTCTGGAAGAAAAAAAACTAGAATAACTTGGCTTGTTTCATGCCACAGGTGCAGCATTGTTATGGTTAACATAATGACAAAATCTGACCTCCATTTTCTAGTTCTTTTTCTCCATGAAAAAGGCATCAATTAGTATTATGGTTCGTCACATTGTCAGTCAGTTATTTAGACTTCATTTGGCATTTTTGTCCACCTGTCAAGTCCTTCCTAAGGACCTGTTTTAGACAGATGTAAATTTTTGATGGTTTTAAAGGTATCATCACAGGATGTAAGCTGTTCCAAGTAAAGTTGCCTTTTGCAATTGACTGATGATGATTTTGTCAACACCAGTAATGATCAAACAGTGTTCCAGATGGTTGTACAATCAGCCACATGCTTAGACTGGATTTGGCATTTTTGTCTACCTGTGAGGTACTTTGCAAAGACCTAGATAGACAGATGTTGCTTGATAATATTAAAGGTGTCATTGCAGGAGTAAAGCTGCCTTTTGCAATTGACTGATAGTAATTTTATCAATGCCAATAGTTTTGGCATTGTTCCAGATGTTTTGGAATTGCACCCAAGTGATCAATTACTATTGGCATTATCTTCAACCTGTCCCAATGTATCACCATTGAACAGCAACTGTGTCTTCCATTGTGCTATTGATCTTTGTTCAAAGCCTCTTCCTTTATTTCTTGGCCCTTGATATTCCAATCATGTGGCAGGGAGTTGAAAGGTGGAAAGAGCTTGTTTTCAACTAGGTGCTCTTCAGACTGTATCAGCTACCATACTAGTTACCAATTTGAAACTTGTTGATAAACAGGTAATTGATCTGTAGTAGCCTGGTACTGCCCCTTTTGTTCGATTGTTTTCATTATCAGGTAGATTTTGACAAATTTCAATTTTACCTTCTTACATTATGTTGCTAAATTATTAATATTTTCAGCATGCTTTTCAGCATGCTTTTGGGCAGAGTTCGATTCTGTAACTCACAAAGACATGGACAGGATACTGGGGAGGTTGAATGCCACCACATGTTTATTGGACCCGTGTCCCTCCTGGCTGGTGCTGGCTACTCAGGAGGTTACACGAGGCTGGCTCCAGGGTATTATAAGTGCTTCTTTGGTGGAGGGAGTCTTCCCAGCCACCTTGAAAGAGGCGGTTGTGAGGCCCTTCCTTAAGAAGCCTTCCCTTGACCTGGCTGTTTTGGCTAATTACCATCCGGTCTCCAATCTTAGCTTTGTGGCAAAGGTTGTTGAGAGTGTGGTGGCTTGGCAGCTTCCCCGGTACCTGGAGGAAACTGTCTATCTAGACCCGTGCCAGTACGGCTTCAGGCCTGGGTATAGCACGGAGACAGCTTTGGTCGCGTTGGTCGATTATCTCTGGAGGGCACAGGACAGGGGTTGTTCCTCTGTTCTTGTCCTGTTAGATCTGTCAGCGGCTTTCGATAATATCGACCATGGTATCTTGCTGTGACGGTTGGAGGGTTTGGGAGTGGGGGGCACCGTTCTTCGGTGGTTCTCCTCCTACCTCTCCGACCATTCGCAGACCATTCGCAGGTATTGACAGGGGAGCAGAGGTCGACCGCTAAGCAACTCACGTGTGGGGTGCCACAGGGGTCGATTCTCTCGCCCCTCCTGTTCAACATCTATATGAAGCCGCTGGGGGAGATCATCCGTGGTTTCGGGGTGAGTTGTCAACTGTATGCTAATGACACTCAGCTGTACATTTCCACCCCAAACCACCCCAACGAAGCCATTGATGTGATGACCCAGTGCCTTGAGGCCGTTCGGGTCTGGATGGGGACGAACAGACTCTGACTCAACCCATCCAAGACAGAGTGGCTGTGGATACCAGCGTCCCGGCACAGTCAGCTAATTCCATTGCTGACTGTGGGGAGCGAATCGTTGGCGCCCAGGTAATAGGTGCTCAACTTAGGCATTCTCCTGGAATGCACGGCTGTCTTTAGAAGATCACTTGATGGCCATCACCAGGGGATAGAGGGAGCTTTTTATCAGGTCCACCTGATAAAAAGCTTTTTATCAGGTCCGCCTGATTCGCCAGTTGTGCCCCTTCCTTGATTGGGACTCTCTGTGCACAGTCACTCATGCCCTTGTTACTTTCTGCCTGGATTACTGCAATGCTCTCTACATGGGGCTCCCCTTGAAGAGCACCAGGGGGCTCCAGCTGGTGCAGAATGTGGCCGCGCGAGGGATAGAGGGAGCGTCACGTAGCTCCCACATACACCTCTCCTGCGCAGGCTGCATTGGTTACCGGTGGTCTTCCGGGTGCGATTCAAGGTCCTGGTTATCACCTTTAAAGCGCTCCATGGCATGGGACCAGGATACTTATGGGACCGCCTCCTGCTGCTAACAGCCTCCCACCGTCCGGTGCGCTCTCACAGGGAGGGCCTCCTTGGGGTGCCGTCAGCCAGACAATGTCAGCTGGTGGCCCCCAGGGGAAGAGCGTTCTCTGGGGGGGCTCCGGCCCTGTGGAATGAACTACCTGTGGGGCTACGTCTTCTCCCTGATCTTCGGACCTTTAAACGCGAGCTCAAAACTTTCTTTTTTCATCAAGCAGGGCTGGCCTAACGATTTTATTGAGGGTTTTTTAGTGGGGTTTTTAGAATTTTTAGAATTTTACATCTCTATTTTAATTACTTAGTGCATTGAATCAGTTTTTTAACTAATATTGTATTTTAACTTTTTTGGTATTTATGTTTTACTTGTGATGTACACCGCCCTGAGTCCTCGGAGAAGGGCGGTACAAAAATTTGAAAAATAAATAAATAAATAA
Organism: Ahaetulla prasina; assembly: GCF_028640845.1. Lineage (NCBI taxonomy): Eukaryota > Metazoa > Chordata > Lepidosauria > Squamata > Colubridae > Ahaetulla > Ahaetulla prasina. The sequence goes on along the minus strand of NC_080541.1, from coordinate 90,458,590 downwards.
ATAAATAAATAAATAAATAAATAAATATTTATTTTGCTTGTATTGTTGCCAAATAGTAGATATCCTTCCCCTCCAAAAAAAGAAAAAGAAAAAGAAAAGAAAAGAAAAGAAAAAGAAAAGAAAAGAAAAGAAAAAAGCAAGAAAGAAAAGAAATCCTTTGGGAGTCTGTAAGGTAAATTTCTACTTGGATTTATATCATGTGGTCTGTCTGAAATATTATTATCTTTTTCTTGTATTTTTTTCAGCCTAACAGCATTTATCTTCCCCAATGCTACTTATTTGGATTTTGAGTATGAAAATAATTTTTAAAAATGAGTTTCGACTTTCTTTCCTAATATAAGTTGATGTTGTTCAACACTTGTGCGATTGGTTTATCTCCACAGCAGGAGAAGCAGGGGAGGAAACCATAATGATCTCTATGCTACACAGCTGGCTATTTATACCAATAAAATCCTTGTGAGGGTAAGTAGGATTTTGACCTTTCAATAAGTCAGTAAGGCAACACATGTTTTCTCTCATACACACTGTAGTTAGGCCAGGTGAGGTGTCTTGAGTAAGATAAATGGTGATAGCAAGAATGATAAATATACTGCAGGAGGCAGAGGCAGATAAAGCATGAAAATTGAGAGGTTTAATACTTATGGACTTACTTGGTCTATTGCAGTGTATGGAGATCCATTATTAAGTTTACTTCATAGTGATAAAAGTTGAAAAAGAGGCATTTTTCTTCTTTACTTCATCTAGCCCTGTTAAATGTAACTCAGTCTCTCCTAGGGAAGGAAAGCTATTGTGAAAAATAGTCATTTGTTGGATAAAGTCACTTGGATCTGCTTTGAGTTGGACTCTGATTGATCAAGCCCTATAGAGTTTCTTGAGGGTCAGATTTGCTTGATTTTCTGGGAAGAATTCAATTTTCTTAGTATTGATGAACTGGGAAGTGTCTTTTAAGTTGTAAGCACTTGTCAATGTGTGTTGTTTCCAAAAGTCTAGATGATGATGAATACATCGTTGAAGAACAGGTGGTTCCCCTGACTTTTAAAGAAAAAGTCTCAAGAAACCATCACTGGATTCAATTATATAGGACAGGGGTGTCAAACTTGCAATGACATGTCATCACATGACTTTTTCCCCCTTTGCTAAAACGGGGTGGGTGTGGCCAGCATGTGATGTACCTGGCCCATGGGCCACAAGTTTGATATAGGACAACTTTCCATGTCAACATCTTTTTAAAAAAGAAATGTTATTGAAAACATGGTTAGTTGGCAGTTTCAGAGAGTACTGGAAGATACAAATTATCTGACTCCTTTTTAATTGAGTTTCAGACTAGAATATAGTGCTGAGATGGAAATTAATAATACTTGTAGATAATTTTTGGTGAAATAACGATAAGGAAGCTGCATCTGTTCTAGCCCTTCATCTGTTATCATTCATCCTTCTGTACTGTCTCTCTAATGGGAGCTTCTGGATAGACCTCAATTGCACTATATCCTTTGTTTTTGTTATGCCTGATTTTGTATTGGTTTTAATTCCTATGTTAGGCACAATTTACATGTTGGACCATCAAATATGAGTAATTGTAAAGTTAATCATATACATCTTCGATGGAAGAAATAATATCAGTTACCTTTCTAGATAGCTCTTCAGACCCACTTTGTTGTGACCCAGGCCCCAGTAGGTAGTAGGAAACTTAGTCAGTGTAAAAACAAACAAACTTTATTCGAACAGCTGAGAATTACTTCATTCTCAGCATAGTTCAACTAAATTAAAGCAAATTCCTCCCAACACAAATTCCTCAGTCCTATCACCAACCTTGGTCCAATTAGGCAAACTGCCAAAGGCCTTTCTGGGCAAATGTTCAGAAGACACTGATACAAAATAAATGCAAGAAGAGGAAGCTATCAATGTTGTTTTCCAGCAAAGCCCAAATGCTGTTGCTGGTCTTTTAAGCCCAATGAGAGAGACCAATCATCTCTTGACCCTACTCCCGAATCATCCTCTTTGCTTGAGCTGCTCTTGCCTTCTGACAGCTCTTCTCATGCGTGCATTAGGAACAGGCTCCTCCTGATTTCCGCTCTGGCTCCACTTCATTGAAAAAGCAGTCTTGTTTAGATTGCTAACCCCATAGTCTGTAGAGCTGTCAGGACATCGTAAATCATGTCCGACAGCTTGTAAGTCTCTTCCCTCGGGCAAAGAGGGAGAGATGAGCATTCAGGCTGAAGTTGAGACACCCAAAACAAGCCACATAAAGTTTTTGGAGGCTTGAGGGGAGTGCTCCTTCCATAGCCTGAAAAGCTCCAGACTGGGGGGGCTCCTGCTTTCTTGCAGGAAAAAACGCAGCATCCAGTTTCCACTGCAGATATTGATTTATGATGGATTGTAACATGGACAGAGCAGAAACTGGAGTTCTAGCATTTGTTTGTAAGAAGACTGCAAGCCCCTGAGGATATATTTGTTGCAAAGATAGGAGAGAAGAAAGCAAATGGCGTTTTGTGGAATGTGTGTACTGGAAACGAAAGTTAAAGAAATGCTTATTAACAGCTAGTGTACTAGAAGATATACACAGTAGGAAGATACTGACTAAATGGAAGAAATGAGAATTTTATGAGTTATATTTTTTTTCTTCTTTGGGATTATAGTGATTTAGAAGAAAAGTTTTTTGAATTTTTCTTTTTTAACCTTTTTTTGTTCGTTATTAGGTTACATTTTAAAAAAATGGCTTTTAAGCAAATAGTACCAAAAGTCACTAAAAATTTTGAAATTTCTTCAGTTCAGATTCAAAAATTAAAAGAAGAAATCAAAAAGGAATTAAGGAATTTTTTACAGGAGTTTTTGGAGAGTCGTTTTTCAGAAATAGATCAAAAATTTGATGAAATAGAGAAAGAGATGTTGGATTTTAAGGAAGTGGTGGAAGAGCAGAAGAGGGAAATGAAAATGGTAAAGGATGCAATTGCGCAAATATTAAGCTCTTGTATTCAGATGGAAGATAATCTTGAAGAAATCAATAAAGCTAATTTAGAGTTGCAAAGGAAAATAGAGGAAATTCAAAAGAATCAAAACAACTGGAACTTAGATAATAAGATGGAAGATATACAGGCAAAGGTAGATAGGGCAGATGAAGAAAGAGTAATATTACAATATAGATTGATGGAATATGCTATAAGGTGAGGGTTGAAGCAAAGTAGGAAGGAAAATTTAAAAGAGATTTTTACGCAAGCCTTTGCTCAGATAAAGGGTTGGAGCCAGAAGACTTTGAGATTAATATTGAAAGAATTTATTGTGCTAATTCTTGGTGGGCAAGACAAAATAGAGTACCGAGGGATGTGGTTATTTATTTTACAACTAAAAAGATTAGGTATGAAATTTTGCAAGCCTTTTATAAAAATAAATTTCAAATATTGGGACAAGATATAAAAATGATGAAGGAAATTCCTCCTAAAATGTTAAGAAAGAGAAGAGAATTTGCTTTTTTAGTGGATGAGTTTAAGAAACATCAGATATATTTTAGATGGGAAGTTCCAATGGGTTTGTCAGTGAATTTTAGAGGTAGAAAGTATTTTCTTAATTCAGTTATGAAAGCAAGACATTTCTATATTAATGTTTTAAAGAGTGGGAATCCTTTGTTGTTAGATGCTAAGTTAACTGGTTTGGAAACGATGGAAAATAGAATAGGAGAGGGGAGGAATGTTTAAGATGTGAATATGATGATTATGGTTAATTTTTGAAATTGATTTGTTTAGGATATAAATTATAGGATTTTTGTTATTTGTTATTTGTATGGTATAAACCTATGGGATGATATTATTTAATTGTGAAGGATGGAAAGTAAAATCTTTGAATTTAGATAATGTTGTGGATGTAATGATTTTAACTGTTTACTGTTATATTGTGGATGTAGTTTAAATGATTATTTGTTTTAATTGACATGTTTATAGACAGTAAAAGTTATGAAGTTAAGCTGGAAATATTGTATTTGAGAGACTTTATTCGAAATGATATTTGATTGATGGAGTAGTATTGGAAGATTGGACATTAAATGTTATGACAATTGAAGAAATATATAAGTGATGAGAATTTGAGTTTGAGAAGCTGGATTGTAATTTAAGAAATGGACTTATGAAATTTGAAGGAATATACAAGTGGGGGAAAAAATTTGAATTTTAGGAGATGGACTAATTTTTAAAATGGACTGTAAGAAGAATGGACATTAAATGTTATGGCAATTGAAGAAATATATGTGATGAAAATTTAAGTTTGAGAAGATGGACTGTAATTTAAGAAATGGACATGAAATTTGAAGGAATATACAAGTGGAAAAAATTTGAATTTGAGAAGATGGATTAATTTTAAAAATGGATTTTAAGAAGAAGTAATATGTGAAGTTGGTACTGCTTCTTTTCTTTTTTATTATTCTTTCCTATCTCTTTATTTTTATTGTGAGGGGATTTAAAGTTTTAAATTTTTGAGGGTATTTTAAATTTTATGTATATTTTGTATACTCTAGCTTGTGATTGTTGGTCATAATACCCGGTATTTGCTCTGGGAAGTCCGGGGGGGAGGGGAAGGGGGGGAAGGGGGGGAAATGATACATGGATTGATTATTAATGTACAGTAATGTTTGAAGATATGAAATTAAAATTTAAAATGATATTGGGGCTGCCCGACTGCCATTTCAGAAAGAAAAGGAGAGAGGGGTAGAAGGAGGGAAGAAAGTAGGTAGGAAAGAGTTGAGAAGGAGGAGGGGAATAAGAAGGTTAGATAGGGTGGAAGAAGGGAGGAGTGGAGAAGGAGGAGAGGAAGTAATAAAGTGAAGGAGATGAAGGATCGGAAAGTAGTAGAGGGTAGAGAGGGAGGTTGTGGAGAAAGGAAGTGGCAGTCGGGCAGGCCTGAATCAGTAATAAATAAAATTAATGATTAATGATGGATAATAGTTTGAACATAAATATGATGTTGGAAAATAGAAATAAAAATTATTTAAACAAAGGAACAGGCTCCTCCTGTTCCTCTGCCCCACCACTGTCAGTCTCTGGAGGCTCTGGAATGAGGCTCCGCACCTTACTCCCTGATGGCCCTGGCCCCACCTCAGCCTCTGACGCAGAACCCTCATCCGGGCCTTCCCCAGCCTCCAGGACTGGCCCATGCTCTTCCTCAGCCTCATCGCTGTCCGACTCCGTTACCAGCTCCACAGGCTGCTGGCGGACCACAACACACTGACTGCTGAAAGGTTTTTGTTTTATTGCTACACATCAGTCCCCCATTGTGTGGCTCCTCACCCATCCATGTTTCCTCAAGTAAAGAAATCCTATGAGAGAAGTATTGTTTGAGATGAGGACCCATGGAGCTATCAACATTGTTTACAGAGCTTACAAAGGCTGTTGAAGAGGTGGTGGTAATGAAGAAATAAAAGTTACATGGTGCCTCAACAGGGAAGATCTGTTAGGTATTTGCATGGCTCAGACCCTAAATTCTGCAGCTATGGCAAGGTCAATAAATTAAACTTTAAAGGAAGCCAGATGGCAAGAACACAAACTAATGCAAAGTTTTTGCCACACCTAAAAACAATTGCCTCTCTTTACACTTTTGACATGTACAAAAGGTTATTTCAGGCCATAAAAATATTATTCCTTTTCTTTCTTTTCTTGGCAGGTATTCCCACCACATCACAGCTGTGCCTAAGAAAGTTTTCAAAGTACAATCAAGTCAGCTAGGGGAAAACTTTCATGACAACAGGTGGTCAGTTTATTATCAGAATGTGAATATTTCCTTTTGTTAGAAAGAACAATGACAGAAAATGCCTATAGTGCTTAGGTTTCAAATGTAATCTCCAAATAGTCCTTCCAGCTTACTTGAGTGCCTTTTTAAAATATTAATTTGACATCTTTTATGTTTAAATAACCTCCTCACTCTGTGGAATACAAGACAGTTAAAGAAAAGGATCAGAAATTCCACCTCAGGTTTTAGGTGGAAGCTTTCAAATCTGATTTATTTTACTAACGGTTGTGAAACGCTCTATGAAATTTGCAATGTGAGCTCAAGTTATAAAATTCACAGGCCAGATTGAAAAGCTTGAGGGAGAAAGGAGAGGGAAAATGGACTTTAAACAAGCCATTTTTTTCAAAAAAAGAAGCCACCAGATACAAAGCCAAATGAATTTACCTAAAAACATAACACAGTGATGCTCATATAAACAGATGCCTCCCCAGCACAGTGCAGAGCTGAAAAAACTGCTTCTAACTTAGGAGTATATATATTTCTTTAAAATTGAAAAAAAAAAAAAAAGCAATTCACAGTAAGGAGAAAAAAATCCAAACCAACCAATCCAAAATAAGTGTAATTAAAAATTATCCAATTATGTCTGCAATGAAGGTATAAAGTCACTTTAAGCCACTTTAAATCTGTTTGGGATGGTGAGTTTCTGATTCACTTATTTTTATGTCAGGTTGATGACTTAGTATAGTTAAATGTATCTTGAGTTTAACAAAATCCCCCTTCCCAATTCCTAAATACCAAGGCTCAAAAACTATGTTGAAAATACAGTCTGCAATTGAACAAGGAAAAAAAAAAAACAAGCAGGAAACCACTCTCTTCAACATATTTTCCTTGCATTTATTTTATTTTATTTATTTATTTTGTCAAATATATATAAGATTACAGATATCAGTATAAACATGATTATGAATACATGAAATGGATACTAATAAATAGGAACATTAGGACAGGGATGGTAGGCATGTTGGTGCACTTATGCACGCCCCTTACAGACCTCTTAGCAATCGGGTGAGGTCAACAGTAGACAGTCTAAGGTTAAAGTTGTGGGGGTTTGGGCAAGAAACCACAGTCTGGTAGGGCATTCCAGGCATTGACCACTCTGTTGCTCAAGTCATATTTTCTGCAATCGAGTTTGGAGCAGTTTACCTTAAGTTTGTATCTATTGTGTGGTCATGTATTGTTGTGGTTGAAGCTGAAGTAGTCATTGACAGGTAGGATATTTTAGCAGATAATTTTATGTACTATGCTTATGTCAGACCAAAGGCAGCATAGTTCTAAATTTTCTAAGCCCAAAACTTCAAGCCTGGTAGCATAAGGTATTCTGTTGCGAGCACAGGAATGGAGGACTTTTCTTGTAAAGTATCTCTGGACTCGCTCAATTGCATAAATGTCCGATATGCAGTGTGGGTTCCAGACAGATGAGCTGTATCCGAGAGTTGGTCTAGCAAATGTTTTGTATGCTCTAGTTAGCAGTACAATTGCTTTAACATCTTGAAAGGCTAGTGCTTTCCTACTTGAAAACCATCACGGATCCACTGTTAGACCCCTTGCAATTTGCATACCGAGCAAATAGATCAACAGATGATGCTGTTAATATGGCTCTGCACTACATCCTACAACATCTTGAGTCTCCAAAGACCTATGCAAGGGTCCTCTTCGTAGACTTTAGTTCAGCATTCAATACCATCATTCCAGACATTCTTCTAAGTAAGCTAAACCAGCTACAGGTACCGGAACAGACTTGTAAGTGGATCACAAGCTTCCTAACAAACAGGAAGCAGCAGGTGAAGCTAAGCAAGATCACATCAAATACCTGTACAATTAGCACAGGGGCCTCCCAGGGCTGTGTGCTCTCCCCATTTCTCTTCTCTCTGTATACCAATGACTGCATCTCCAACGATCCATCTGTCAAGCTACTGAAGTTCGCAGATGACACAACAGTGATTGGTCTCATTCGAGACAATGACGAATCCGCATATAGATGAGAGGTCGAACGACTAGCCTTGTGGTGCAACCAAAACAATCTGGAACTGAACACGTTCAAAACCGTAGAAATGGTGGTAGACTTTAGGAGAAACCCTTCCATATTTCCACCTCTCACAATACTAGACAACACAGTATCAACAGTAGAAACCTTTAAATTTCTATGTTTATCATATCGCAAGATCTAAAATGGACAGCTAACATCAAAAACATCATCAAAAAAGGACAACAAAGAATGTTCTTTCTGCACCAACTCAGTAAGCTCAAACTGCCCAAGGAGCTGCTGATTCAGTTCTACAGAGGAATTATTGAGTCTGTCATTTGCACCTCTATAACTGTCTGGTTCGGTTCTGCAACCCAACAAGAAAGACACAGACTTCAGAGGATAATTAGAACTGCAGAAAAAATAATTGCTACCAACCTGCCTTCCATTGAGGACCTGTATACTTCACGAATCAAGAAGAGGGCTGTGAAAATATTTACAGATCCCTCACATCCAGGACATAAACTGTTTCAACTCCTATCCTCAAAACGACGCTATAGAGCACTGCACACCAGAACAACAAGACACAAGAAAAGGCCATCACTCTGCTAAACAAATAATTCCCTCAACACTGTCACACTATTTACTAAATCTGCACTACTATTAATCTTCTCATCGTTCCCATCACCAATCTCTTTCCACTTATGACTGTATGACTGTAACTTTGTTGCTGGCAATCCTTATGATTTATATTGATATATTGACCATCAATTGTGTTGTAAATGTTGTACCTTGATGAACGTATCTTTTCTTTTATGTACACTGAGAACATATGCACAAATTCCTTGTGTGTCCAATCACACTTGGCCAATAAAAAATTCTATTCTGTTCTGTTCTGTTCTGTTCTGTTCTGTTCTGTTCTATTCTATTCTACAATATCACCAGAGAAGAAGCTACACAAGATTAGGTTAACAACCTTTTTGGCAATGTTGTTACAGTGGGCTCTTTTATCAAGTGTTTCCATCTCTCTCATCTGGCTTACAGACAACTAGAAGACTATCTGGGAAAAGCTGCTGTATGAACTTGCTGAAGCCAAGAGAGAAAAAGGGGTTATTTTAAAATGTCACTAACAAAGAGCATATGGGTGTTTCAGTGTCAGAGTTATCTAAGTAAGATCAGTTTCTCATTCTGGGAAAAAGAGATTCAAATAACTGAAACAGATCTATCACTCTTAAATGTTTTATCACTTGTCATAACTGTCTTTGTAATAATTTGACATGATTAATTAAAAAAACCCTGTAGCTTTAGTTAGGGGCTGGACAGCTATAATGGCTAGAATTTTAGCACATCTTAAAAAAACAACAACGTTGTTGTTGTCATAAGAGTGAAATAATAGTCAATATGTATTGACCAAGAAGGGCATGACACTGTATGCAGTAATTATTCATTAGATTATTTATCCCCAGAATGTGTCTACCCTGGTTTGTTTAAAGCAGGTGATACTCACACTTTATAAAATGTGGAGAGATGAAAACAAATGGAAATATCAATGAGCATCTTAATGAGTGTCATGGTTTTTATATTGATTACATATATATGAGAAAAAGTTGTTTGGTGAAGTACTACAAGCACCTTGTTATATTGCAAGGGCCAGTCAAAGTGAGACTTGTTTCAAAGTGATGCTGCACAATTAAAGACAAAGAGCAGAGAGAAACTTAAATCTGCTGCTGGCACAACAGATGAAGAATGAATCACAGATACTTAAAAAGCAAATAGCTGATCTTTAGTGGTGAATAACCAGCAGCAGATGTAGATGCATATATTCAAGATATATCTAACAGTGCCTTGATCAATATGTTCTCCCAAACAGTCTTACTGATACAATTCAACTATATACACTTTTGTTTTGAATTGAGACATGCAGGAGTCTGGCTTATATGGCTTACAATTGCTCAGGCAGCTCTGAATCTGGAAGGAAAAAGGGGAGTAGAAGTCAAACCTCATCAGTGTGCTGGAGGATGATAATTCAACCCAATCATAGTTCTTCAAATTCAAGCCTCTTACTGATTGCAAGAACAGAACTTAATAGATGGCAAATTAGAAGGAAGGTCTGAGGAACATGCCAGGATCAGTCCCCAAAGAAACACCAGAAACAGAAAGCGAAAAGAGAGCACAAGTATACTTTGTACCATCTTGGTCAATGTATCCCTTATATATAAGGGCCACAGTGTTAAGTTAAAGTTAACCTCTGTGGGCTTTGATGGATGGCCCTCAAAGACTATAAGTGAAGGTGAGACACTTTCCCCATTTTCATTAGGACTTCTGCAGCATGGTTGAGATTCACTAATAATTCTGTGCCAGAAGGAAGAAACAGGGCATGATCTAAAGCAAGGTAGTAAGCAACCAAGAAGCAACCAGTAATTACATTTGAGGCCAATTTGTATTGTGGCACCTTAACAACTAATACAATTATTACACTACAATCTTTTGCAGAATATCATGGCCCTACTATATATGAACTCAGCTCTGGTTGGTTGGGTGGGTGGGTAAGAATAATTGGGGAGGAGGTAGAGAGAGAAAGGATAAATGGGCGAGGTCAGTAGTAATTGATGGAACCTGGATAAGTTCTTTCTTTACCATCAATGCACTGACAATTCTAAAGTTCACCTTTGATCACACAACACTGATCTTATCTTGTTCTCAGCCCAGAGATTAAAGAGATTTGTAGTGTCCTTCTGAGTTATGGGAGATAACCAGCAATTTCTGCTTAATCTCCACAGAGCCAAAGAGTATAAACTTTATTTTGCTTGTTTTACCTTTTGGGGAAAAATATATTTATATGAATAACCAGTTTAGATCTACCCATTTTAGATTTCTTGAATGGGATACATACGATGTATTTTAAAAATAGGGCACAAATGCATTGTAAAGCTATATATCACTAACTGAGCAAGATTCAGCAAGTCATGAGTTACACTGACAATACCTACTGAAGAAAAGCTCCATTCTTGCAGTGAATAGCTAAGTAATCTATGCAGTATGAAAATAAACTTTTATCTTTGCTTAATCCCTAAGTGTAATGTTTTATATTTGTAAGTTTTAATTCTGCTGTTGTGTCATAATTGGTCTTTATAATTCCTTTTGTTATTACCTTGAGGTCATTGCTAGAAAGTCCTCAAGAACTGAAACACATCTCGCTGTTTATTATTATTTTTAAGATCACCATTTCTGAAGCCAGTTTTGAAGTCATTTATTTGAGCAATATAAAGCATAGGGGTTATTGCTGACAGGTGACAGCATATTCTACATTTGCAGGATGAGTAAATGTACAATCCCTCTGACATTATGAGTGATATTATTCAATCCTGTAATAGTGTAATCAATAAAAATATGGATAAAGTCAATACTTTATCCAAAGGCGGTGGCAGCGGCGGCGGACGGCCTCCCCTATTTCCAGGGGCTGAGGATTTTCCATCAACGTTTGAGAACTTTTTCCACCATTGCCAGAGATGGGGAGAGAGGAGAAGATCGGTCGCTGAATGGTAGTTGAAAGGGGTCGGATGTGTCATCTGGAGGGTTCGGCCCGCCGAAGGAGGAGTTGGTGGCGAGGCTGGCCCCCTTTTAGACCTCTGCAGCTCAGCCTAAGATGGTCCAGGGTGAGACCTGAGGAGCAGGAGGAACCGGGTATGGAGTGTTTGACATCAAGGCCCACATTGATTTTAACATCATGGCCGAATGGACTGACTTGGAGGAGAATGGCTTGTTATCTAGACCTGGGGAAAGTGGGACCGTTTGGGTTTGGGGGTAGAACAACGGCCCCACGGAGTCCTGGAAGTCCATGGTCCATCTCCCCAGCCAGGGAGCCTAGTCTTGTTACAATGACATTTTGACATCTTGACCGGCTTGGATGGACTGCTGACCGTACTGTACCTTTCTGATGCGAAGATTTTCAACTGCGGACCTTCTTGCCCTGCGAGATTCCCCTCTCTTGCAGGTCTGGCCCTCTACACTATTGAGGGCACATCTCGAGGACGGGTTTTGGAACCCCGAGAGCTGGCATGCGAAATCTAGAAGGCTTAGGGGATTTTTAATGAACTGTTTTAATCGTTTTTTACCGGGGAGTTTTAAGGGGAATTTTAAGGGGGGGGAGGGAAATTGACGGGTTTGGTTCAGGGGGGTGGATGGGTGGGGGGGAACCCATCAGGGAGGGAGCTAGGTCCACCATGTGTTCGCGGCGGTAACTTAATAGGTCCTAGGGTTGTGGAGAGGGGTGTCGTTCCAGTTTATCAGGGTCAAGCTATTACTACGGTAAGTGGGAGAGGCAGATATGACGGAAGGGGGGGGCACATCAGGTTTCAGGGGCTCGCCCTCGCTGTTTACGAGCGATTGCGTGCTCCGGCCCCCCAGGATTTTCCCGTGACCCGATTGGCCAGAGTGATCGGGACCAGGGCCTTCGGCTGATTTTATGCAATGCCAGGTCTGCAGTTAATAAAGCCCCCCTGATTTCAGATCTTATTCAGGAAGGGACCGCGGACGTTATGGGCATCACCGAGACCTGGTTGGGCACCGAAGGGGGGGTCCCCCTAGTGGAGATGTGCCCACCAGGTTTCCGAGCATTCCATCAGCTGAGGGCCCAGGGTAGGGGTGGCGGGGTGGCGGTTATTATTAAGGAGAGTCTTGAGGCGAGGGAGACCACTGTGCCTCAGATAGCTGGGTGTGAATCCCTCTACGTGAAGTGGGGTCGTAGGACTCAGGTGGGCTTGTTGATCATGTACCTGGCTCCTTGCTGCGTGACAACAGCCCTGCCCGAGCTGTTGGAGTTGCTGGCCGGGCTGGCAGTTGAAACCCCTAGACTGTTAGTCATGGGGGATTTCAATTTGCCATCAGCCGGCATAGCATCCTCGGCAGCTTGGGAGTTCATGGCTTCCATGACGGCCATGGACATGATTCAATTAATTTACGGCCCTACCCACGTCGGGGGAGGCACCCTAGACTTGATTTTCATCTCTGGCCAGTGGTTGAATGATCTGATTTTAAATGATTTAGTTGTTGAACCTTTGTCATGGTCAGATCATTTTCTCCTTCGCCTAGACTTTCTGACCGCTACCCACCACCGCAGGGAGACAGAACCAATGCATTGGTTCCGTCCCAGGCGCCTGATGGACCCGGAGAGGTTCCTGATGGAGCTTGGGCCATTTCCCGAGCACCTGGCCCATGACACGACTGAAGAACTAGTTGCGGCCTGGGAACAGGCCGCGGCTGGAGCTTTGGACCGTGTCGTGCCTTTGCGGCCTCTGACCCGGCGTCGGTCTCAACCAGCTCCTTGGTTCTCCGAGGAGCTGAGGGAGATGAAACGCCGGAGAAGACGCCTAGAGAGTGTCTGGAGATCCAGCCGTTCTGAGGCTGACCGGACACTAGTTAGGTCCTATAGCAGGATCTACCTAGTGGCACTGAGGGATGCGAAACATTTCTACATTTCCTCCCTCATTGCGTCGGCAGATAACCGCCCGGCCACCCTGTTTCAGGTGACCCGCTCTCTCCTCCAACAGGAGGGGCGGGAGGACCCCCTACAAGGGCGTGCCGAGGAGTTTAATGGTTATCTATACGATAAAATCGTTCAGCTTCGGGACGGATTGGATCAAAATCGGGTAGATCCAGGCGAGGGTTCCGAGACCCGTCTTGTTGAGGTGGTTTGGGATGATTTTGATCCTGTGACTCCCGAGGACATGGACAGGTTGCTGGGTAGGCTGAATGCCACCACATGTTTACTGGATCCGTGCCCCTCCTGGTTAGTACTGGCTACTCAGGAGGTGACACGAGGCTGGCTCCAGGGGATTGCAAATGCTTCTTTGCGGGAGGGGGTCTTTCCCGCTGCCTTGAAAGAGGCGATGGTGAGACCCCTCCTCAAGAAGCCTTCCCTGGACCTAGCTGTTTTAGGAATTACCGCCAGTCTCCAATCTTCGCTTCACGGAGAAGGTTGTAGAGTGTGGTGGCATGTCAGCTACCCCAGTACCTGGATGAAGCTGTCTATCTAGACCTGCTCCAGTCCGGCCCGCCCGGATACAGTACGGAGACAGCTTTGGTCGCACTGGTGGATGATCTCTGGAGGGCCAGGGATAAGGGTTACCCTCTGCCCTGGTCCTATTAGACCTCTCAGCGGCTTTTGATACCATCGACCATGGTATCCTGCTGCGCCGGTTGAGGGGTTAGGAGTGGGAGGCACCGCTATCGGTGGTTCTCTCCTACCTCTCTGACCGGACGAGACGGTGTTGACGGGGGGGCAGAGATCGACTCCAAGGTGCCTCATGTGTGGGGTGCCGCAGGGGTCGATTCTCTCACCCCTCCTGTTCAACATCTATATGAAGCCACTGGGTGAGATCATCAGTGGCTTTGGGGTGAGATATCAGCTGTACGCTGATGACACCCAGCTGTACTTTTCCACCCCGGGCCACCCCAGTGAAGCTGTCAAAGTGCTGTCCCGGTGTTTGGAAGCCATACGGGTCTAGATGGGGAGGAACAGCTCAAACTTAATCCCTCCAAGACAGAGTGGCTGTGGATGCCGGCACCTCGGTACAGTCAGCTACAGATGCAGCTGTCTGTCGGGGGTGAGTCATTGGCCCCGATGGAGAAGGTACGCAACTTGGGCGTGCTCCTGGATGGTCGGTTGTCCTTTGAAGATCATTTGACGACCGTCTCCAGGACAGCTTTTTATCAGGTTCGCCTGATCCGCCAGTTGCGTCCCTTCCTGGACCGGGATGCCCTATGCACGGTCACTCATGCTCTCTTTACCTCTCACCTGGACTACTGCAATGCTCTCTACATGGGGCTCCCCTTGAAGAGCACCCGGAGACTTCAGCTAGTTCAGAATGCGGCTGCGCGGGTTATTGAGGGAGCGGTTCGGAGCTCCCATGTAACACCTATCCTGCGCAGACTGCACTGGCTACCTGTTGTTTTCCGAGTGCGCTTCAAGGTATTGGTTACCACCTTTAAAGCGCTCCATGGCTTAGGACCGGGCTATCTACGGGACCATCTACTGCCGGCCTCTATCTCCCATCGTCCGGTGCATTCCCACAGAGAGGGACTCCTCAGGGTTCCGTCAGCCAAACAGTGTCGACTGGCGGCCCCCAGGGGAAGGGCCTTCTCTGTGGGGGCTCCGACCCTGTGGAACGAACTTCCCCTCGAGCTTCGACAACTACCTGACCTTAGGACCTTTCGCAGCGAACTTAAAACCTATTTATTTCGTATGGCTGGACTAGCTTGATTTTTACCTTTAATTTTAATTGAATTCGAGAAGATGGATTAATTTTAAAATGGATTTTAAGAAGAAGTAATATGTGAAGTTGGTACTGCTTCTTTTCTTTTATTATTCTTTCCTATCTCTTTTATTTTTATTGTGAGGATCTAAAGTTTTAAATTTTGAGGTGAGAGGTTATGTATATTTTGTATACTTTAGCTTGTGATTGTTGGTCATAATACCGGTATTTGCTCTGGGAAGTCCGGGGGAGGAAGGGGGAAGGGGAAATGATACATGGATTGATTATTAATGTACAGTAATGTTTGAAGATATGAAATTAAAATTTAAAATGATATTGGGGCTGCCCGACTGCCATTTCAGAAAGAAAAGGAGAGAGGGGTAGAAGGAGGGAAGAAAGTAGGTAGGAAAGAGTTGAGAAGGATGAGGGGAATAAGAAGGTTAGATAGGGTGGAAGAAGGGACTAGCTTGATTTTTATCTTTAGATTTTAATTGAATTCGATGGGGTTTTTTAAATTTTTGTAATTTTATAGGGGTGTAAGTTATTTTAATACTTGGGCTAATTTAATCAGTTTTTTAAGGGTTGTTTTAACTATTGTGTATATTTGTATTTTACCTGCCTGTTCACCGCCCTGAGTCCTCCGGGAGAAGGGCGGTATACAAATTAAAATATTATTATTATTATTATTATTATTATTATTATTATTATTATTATTATTATTATTATTATTATTATTATTATTATTATTATTATTATTATTATACTGAAGTTTGCACCAGCTTTTGGATCCTAATGATTCCTGTATCAACAGATCATGGTCTATTGTTCACTGTTATTATCTGTTCTATGTTGAGTAGCTGTTTTAAGTAACTACAAACTACTATTCAATGGAAGCATAATTATTCAAGATATGCACTTTCTAAATTATGATTTTGACCCTTAGGTAGTCATTAAGGTAACACATGTTTCTTCATTATTTTTACTGCAAAAAAAAAATAATATGCTTCCATTCTGGAAATAATTTTATGGTTTGACATTTAGAGTCCTTTTTCATATACCACTATATCCTCTTATCCTTAAGGGCAAGAGCCTAACATTCTTTCATATCGCCATCTACTTAAATCTGATGTACTGTTTTCATTAATGTAGAGGCTTCATGGATGAGTAATTGGCTTGGTTTTGACCTTGGCCTTCATTCTCTGATCCAGTCCAAATCCTAAAAGATTGGAAAGTGATGATACTTGGCCTGATATCTCTTTTTATTATACCACAGGTTTTTCTAGGCCACTGCAGACTCTAGTTTTAAGCATCTTGTTTTGATCTGAATCACATAGGCAGATGGAGACACTAATAAAGTATTTTATTACATTGAATCATGATAGATAGTCCTCCAAGGGTGTTGGTAAAAACTCTACTCCACTTTCCCCCCCCCCAAAAAAAAAACACCACCCACAGTCAATGTAACTCAGTCTTACCAGCTGGGTCCACTAGTCACCAGAATCAAACCTCCAACAGGAATGAAGTTCAAGTCCACAAACCAGGTACAGAGTTTGAAAAAAAAAAGGCTCTTAAACCACAATCCAGAGTCAGAGTTTGCAAAGCAAAGTATGCAAATCCAAAGGCTGAAGCACAAGTCAAAGTCCAGGAGTCAAGTTTCCAAAAGTAGGGGTGTGCATGCCAAGATAAATAGTTATTCCCAACAGTCCTTGGCCTCTGATTCAATCACCCTGAGCCAGATGTTCCTTGTAAGGAGGGGTGGGGCAGCCTCCTTGCAAGCAGCATCACAGACCTCCTCTGAACTTCACTCTGCTCTACTCTTTGCACCATGGACCAGGTGGAGGAGGCAGCTTTTTATAATCAGAGGTGATCTATTGTCTCTCATTGCTGCTGTCTGCAGTCAATCCTCCCCTACATTCTTGAAGACAGGTAGCTCCCTGTGTGGTTAACCACTTCCCCCAATTTCAGAAGGGCCTGGGACAACATCATCCTGAGCTCCTGGACTCCCTGGACATTCCAGGGGAGATGTGTCATCTGTGTTGTATGATCCCAGTTGTTATTTATGCTCCCCCTCTGAATCAGGATCCAACAGGGCCCTGACACATCTAGTCATCAGGAGAATAGTAAATAATTATTTACTATTTTCATGCAGCTTAGACCCTTAACTACAGCAGTTCTGATCACCTCACAATAAGAAAAGCTGGAACAATTTCAGATGGCATGGCAAAGATGTTCAGGAACTAAAAACCCAAGTCTTTTTTTTCTTTTTAAAGAAAAACATTCAATTTATGTTAAGGATTTTTTCTTTCTTCTATGTCAGTGATGGCTAACCTTTTTGCCATTGCATGCCAGGAGTGGGGGGGGAGCAGTTGCGCACAAGCATGCCCACACCCATAGTTCTATGCACCCTGTCCCCATGCGTGTGCCCCCCCATGCTCTGTGCACTCAATGGCACAGTAGGCCTGTTTTTTGCTCTTCCCAGGCTCAAGAGCCTCTCTAGGAGCCTGGGGAGGGAAAAAACATCATTCCCCACCCCCCAGAGGCCCTCCGTAGGCCAAAAACGGGCCATTTGTCAACTTCCACTAGGCTCATTTTTGCCCTTCCCAGACTCCTAGAAAGGCTCTGGAGGCTGAGGAGAGCAAAAATGGGCCTTCCCCATCCACCCTGAGGCCCTCCGGAGGAAGGAAACAGCCTGTTTACCTACTTCTGGTGGGCCCAGAAAGCCCGAAAATCAGCTGGCCGGCACATGCATGTGCGCTGGAGCTGAGCTCACATACCCACCGATACGGCTAAGTGTGCCACCTGTGGCACACATGTCATAGGTTCGCCATCACGGTTCTATGTCTTCATTTGGGATGAGGTAGAGTGTGATTGATCTTATTTGCTTGCTTTGCTACTTTTGATTTGGAAGTCTTTATGACTGTAGTATTAGCTAGTTAATTTTTTATTGTTATGAGGATTGTTTGTGTAAGACAAAGTGGGATATAAATGTTTATACTATTAAATATAACACAGAAATTATAATTTATTTTAGAAGGGGGAAAAAAAATCCCATGATGTGCTGCAGTAATCTTTCTGGTTTTCCCAGCAGAGGAAAACATCAGATAATTATGAACCAATTTGATATGGCTATATATCAAGATTCTTTAAGAGATAATAAACAGTTTTATGCTCCTGGTTAATTTAAAGTCACATATTTTATCTTCTATTCAAACTTAGCTTATAACCAACTTCACAATTTCTCTTTGTTGCATTTTTTTTATTGAATCTGTTACTATGAATCTTCTAAAACTACTTAAGAACAGGTTCATCTTTCAGCATACAGTATTTACTCCTTTGCTAATAAATCAGCTTTTAATTATCCTGTTGTCTGAGGCTGCTTTATGATTTGTTCCTCTCTTTGGCAGATGTTCTTCATTACGCTTGCTAATTCATTCCATAACAGAATGTCAATTTCCAATCAGAATATTTGCCATCCTTTCGGTATAGACCGTACAAATCGTCTGCACAATATTAAAATGTTAACCACCAGAAAATGTTATTGAAAACCTTTTTGTATGTACTGTACGTGTCACACAAAATGCTTAGGAAAATGCTTGGTGTGATATTTACAGGAAAGGGGTAGAGTCTGCAAATAACATGAACATAAACTTTAACGGTGTGTAGAATGACCTTGGAAGAGGGGCGTGCAGATGCTGCCTAGGGAATGATCAGATAAGAAAGACTATAACCTGTACCATATACGGCTTAAAGATGTCAACTACCACCTTGAATTGCACTGAGAAAAAAACTGGGAGCCACCAGTGCAGTTCTCACAATAATAGCATAACATGGGTGAGCCTGGTGACACCCATTACCTTGTTTGCAATTGCATTCCGCACCCATTGTAACTTTCAAGTGGTCTTCAGGGGAAGACCTAGGGTGCTATTCAGCAGGTTCTGACAGGTTCTGGAGAACTGGTAGCGGAAATTTTGACTAGTTCAGAGAACCAGCAAAGAGAACCTTTTGCTCACACACACACACACACCCAGAGTGGGGTGAGAATGGAGATTTTGCAGTATCCTTCTCCCAGGAGTGGGGAGGGAATGGGGATTTTGCAGTATCCTTCCCCTGCAATGCCCACCAAGCCACACCATGCCCACCAAGAACCGGTAGTAAAAAAATTTGAATTCCACCACTGGGAAGGCCCATATAAAGTATTTTTGCAATAATAGACCCAGGAGGTGACTAAGGCATGAATAATTGTGATCAAAGTTTCCCAGTCCTTGGGAGCCAACACAATTGGCTCACAGGATGGATTCCTAGCCATGCATACTACCTACTCATCAAACAGGAAACATGAGTCCAGGAGGACATGTTGAAGGTTGATTGCTAAAAGTAGTAAGGACTGGATATGATCAAAATAGATCATAGAAGAGTTTAAGCTGAATACTTAATAAATAGTTGAACTATTAATAAATAGTTCAACATCAAGTAGAGAGTGAGACAGTAAGTAGAGAGTAAGACAGTAGAGAGTAAGACAGATATGATATTTTCTCTATATTTATTGATGTATTAGCATCTTTTGTTTTCACTGATAATGCCATCCTTTTGAGCCATCTACAATAGTTCTGAGATGGATCACTGTATTTCTGTGATTTCTCTTCTTAAATCTAAACCCCTGCAGATACATGTATATATTGATTATATATAGTGGAGATAATTTATGACTTTCATATCTAAAGCCCAGTATCTTAAAATGGGGTTTGGACAAGCTGGAGCTTATGGCCTTTATGAGGCTTCTAGCCATAATAAGATTTAGGAGGGATGTCTAAGACTATAGGCTCAAGCTCCCTGTGCAAACTGGAAGCAAAACAAAAAACAGTTTAAAGGAGGGGGGGGGAAGAGCGGGGGGGCAGGGAATGCCAACCTACACCAGAATTTTCCCAGGCCTCTTCCAAACCATCATATCAGATATACCCTGCTTTTTAAAATCACGAATACTACTCAGAAGTAGAATCTTTGATTAGTTTCCCTTAAAGCCTCCCAGACTTCAATGTTTCATTTCAAAAAGCAAAAAAGTCTTCCAAAATTTCATTATTTTAAATTTGTTGCTGAAGTATTGTTAATTTGCTTCTTTAAAATGGGATTGTGGATCTTGTTTTGCGTTTAATTTAGTAGTAAGGCATTGCTGGCCATCATGTATTACAAGACTAATATTTATTTTAGTTTACTTTATTTTACATTTTATTTTATTATTATGCCACCCATCTTCCCTACAAGTTGTCTCTGGAAAGCTTACAGGTTATTATTATAACAACAACAACAATAATAATAACAATAACTTATCACCCATCCATATATGAAAGCCTAGCAGGAAACTCAACATTCAAAGAAAATTGTGCATCACATAACTGCTTTACTAGTGGCAGCTGTCTCTGACAAGTGATTTTGGTTAACATGAATGTTCAGTAAACAGTTATAATTAAACTAAATTAAATGAGACATGTTTTATTTTCTTACCTGTTTAAGTTTTGCCCAAGGGGGATTTGAGTGGGATTTCTTTTTCCCCTGCTTCATATATAATTGTAGATACTACAATTTTTGAAAATGAGCAGATACTATTTTAAATAAGGGATTCCACCTAAGACTCCAATGGAGGAAATGCATTTTACTTTTTGTCTTTTAAATGTGCTGAAAGTCTCCTTCCTTTTTTCCCTTTGTTATTGGTACTTCTACG
The DNA here is from genome assembly GCF_028640845.1 of Ahaetulla prasina. Lineage (NCBI taxonomy): Eukaryota > Metazoa > Chordata > Lepidosauria > Squamata > Colubridae > Ahaetulla > Ahaetulla prasina. The sequence continues at coordinate 90,437,889 of NC_080541.1, read as the reverse complement.
GATTTTCATTCTGATTCATATTTATAGAGTTTTACATTTGTGTATGAGTAAATAACTGTTTTCTAAATCCTAAATGAAACACAGCTTCAGCAGAAAATCAGTAATATCATTTAGAACAGCTGTCAGTATGAAAAGAAAGGGCTAAGGATAGAAATCCCCATTGGAGTTGTTTTGCAAATAGCCCCTGAAGGTGTTTTGTTTACACCTTCAGGAATATAAGAAAAAAACAAGCCTTTTCCCCTTTAAATCGTGTCATCTGAAGGAAGAAAGGAGTATTAATTGGACACTGGATGGTTAGAGGACAGAAAGTGACAATGGAATGGCCATGTTGCAAGTGTGTAATGAATTGATTCCAACATTTTGCTGCCAGCAATGATTTGGAAGGGAGATAAAATATTAGAAATAAGTAATAACTGAAAAGAAAAGCCAACAGGAGATTTGGAATCAGTCACCAGAGGACTGCCAAGGAAGCTAAAAACAGCCTGTAAGAAAATAAGTATCCTGACATGAGTACATGAGTAATGTCAAGCTGGCCATCCTCACCCTGGCCATTCCCCCCAAGATCAAACACAATCCTGATACGACCCTCAATGAAATCGAGTTTGACACCCCTGACATAGAAGATAATGTAGAAAATCCTTTATTGTGTTGAAAAGGAGCAGGGAGAAAAGAAGTCAAATATTGGAGGCTGTACTGTAATCTAGGACAGGGATCCTCAAAGCCTGGTCTGTGGACCGGTACCAGTCCCCCATTGGGAACTGAGCCACACAAGCAGCAGATGCTGGTTCAAAACCATCCCCATCTTCTCCACTGCTGGTCCACAAAGCCGGGAAGGTTTGGGTTTGCCAATCTAGGGCATGGATATTTTATATCCCAAAATTCTGTCTTCTTCATGTATAATTAAGGAAAAGGGTAGATCTGACGTGAGGACACAAATAAGATAAAAAGTAATAGAAGAGGACGTTCCGAAGATAATGCAAAGTTTTAAAGTAGCTACTCTGGAACAAAGAAATGTCACCAGTACTATCAAGTGATAGATTGTGGAACTCACATACACTGAAAGGTTTTGCAGGCTACCTCAGAAAGTCCTAATAAACAGAATGGGGTTTTAATACATTACATCTGTTAATTGATAAAATACTTGTAATCTGTCCTCCACTTCCACAGCCACTCTGTCTTCTCTTTCTTTATTCCCCCATTACAATTTATATTCTACAGTTACCGGGTGCAACTGAAGAAATGAACTATAATTTACAAAAGCTAAAGAGAGCAAGTTCTGGTTCTTCTTTTCTGAGGGAAAAGTTAATGACAATGCATTTTTAACTTTAAACCAAAAACTACTTAGGACAAAGAAAGAGAAAAATGTTTGGAACCACTTGAGTCTCCTCAAGGCTTTGTCACTTTTTGATCCAAGGATGATGCACAATAGGATTCTGTGAAAACATTGGTACATCAAACAATTTGTGTGAAATGAAAAGTGAACACGCTTCAAAGCAAAATATCAGGTTGGGGGATTTAAAAATGCTTTGGAGCTTTGGAAGCAATTTGAAGATTTGATGTCTATTTTGTTGCTTTTGGAGTTTTATAGACAAAATACACTGACACAATTTCAATTCCATTTGTACAGAATGCTGAGGAAGAAAGAGATGACTGGTATGAATGGCTCTCTGGTGGACCTGATCTCTGATATCTGAGTAGCTACCAGTTGAATTTAACTTAATTATTATTTTTTTACCTGTCAGAACTCTTAGAATGTCAAATGTACTGGTAACTTTGTTGGGACCTTTGTTCAGATTCTCTACTCTCAATTTCTCTAATCAAGCCATTTATAATCCCTAATTTTGTAATCCTTTGTAGCAACAGACTATTATTCTTCTGTCCTGGTCTTGCCAATCCAACAGAGAGCTAATTGTGTTCTCAGTTTCTGTAGGTGAATTTTAGGCTGCCCTTATTTTTAAATTCTCCATGAGCAGGGCAGGTTTCACAGTAAATAAATGGTTGATTGGCTAACACTTACTTTCACTGGACTGAACTTTTATTTTAATATGGAGGAAGAGGGGTATAAATGTCATTTGTTTGGTACTAGCCTCTTTCTCTGGCTTACCATCTCTATAGCATTCTATTTCACTATGTCATTCTGCTGCTCTTCATTCTGTTAACTCAGATCTGGGAATTTTATGATCCTCAGGCCACATCTGGCCTTTAGCTGTCCCTGTTCAGCCTGCTAGTCTGTGCCATCTTGGTTAATGTAGGCAATTGCTTCCCCCCCGCAAAAAAAAAATACATATGTGCGGGTGTGCATACCTTCACAGTCATACTGATTCAGCTCTCCAGAACAAATCCCAGTTTCTTATGTGGTCCCTTGAGAAAATTAATTGCCATCTGCTAACCACTACAAAATTCTACCAATAGTCCTGACTATGCCATCTAGCTGTACTACTTCCCAAGCTTCCCAGAAAACCCAGCAGAGTTGTCTCAATCTATAAGGTGAACTTTGAAACTTATAGCCTCATTGCCTATAACTGTGATGGCAAACCTATGGCACAGGAGCCTCACCCTAGTTCAGCTGTGCTGTGCATGTGCATGCGCCTCCTGCCAGCCAGCTGGTCTTTGGGTCTCTGCTGCGCATGTGTGGGGCAGGATGCATGTGGAGCAGGGTGCATGTGCTGGGGGCCATGCACACATGCGCGGAGGCAGGGCGCGTGCATGGGGGCCACGCACACATTGCATTTTAGGGTTCACGTGCGCAAATGGACAGTCATGCACATGCGCTTTGGGTACTTGGTCTGGAAAAGGTTAGCCATCACTGGCCTATACAGATGTCCTAATCAGAACTGTCAAAGTGAATGAAAATAAATTGAGATTCACTGAGTCTTGAATCACAAATCATGCTGTGTTTGAAAACCCAGAATGTTCAGGGCTGATCTGATAGCATAGGAGGAATGACAGTCACAAACAAAGTGTTACTTGTATCTACCAGTTTGAACTAACTATGACACACTAGAATCAGAATTGCATCAGGGATGAAAGTGGTAATTTTGATTGCCTGTACTGCATACAGTTTCAAAATATTTTTCTTTTCTTCTTCCCTGCTTTTTTTTTCCTTTTTGAAAGCAAGTAAAAAGGAGTGGAAAATCTCCATTATATAACTGATCAATCTTCACAGGTTAACATTAAGTCTCTTTCGGTGGAATGAGGCAGTGAGCCTTTTCATTTCTTATATTGATTTGACAGCTCTAATGGGACATCAGCATTGTTTTTTATTTCGTAGGTTTTATTTTGATTTGTTTCCGAGGATAACTTCAGGCTGCTTAGTCAATGACTATATTTTGTCCCCAACATGGCCACCTATTCTGTAGTTGTGGAGTTCATACAGTTAATAGCCTTACTGTATGTTTGTCACAGATTGTTACGTTTATTTTCTGTTAATAACACAGCATACAGAAAATGACACTGTGTGAGCCTGAACAGCAGAATAAGACAGCTAGCTTTCAGTTCTATGTCTGTTGCAACTAGTATCAACTATGGCAAGTTTGGAGGAGATGACATCCAGTCAATATGTGAAAAGATTTTTTTTCCCCTGTTTTGGAAATAGCAAAAAGATATTTTACAAGACCAGAAAGGAACTGCTGCTGTGGCTATTGTCTTAATATCAGCTCCATGATAGGGAAATTCTTTCAGTCTACTTAGACAGATATGGATGTATTCTTTATTATATTTTAATATTTTTGGGTTACCTTTCAGGAACCCGAAAAGGTAGCTATTGTTCAAAGAGCAGATTTTTTTTTAAAGGTCCTATTCCTTTAAGAGGGACACGGTGGCTCAGGGGCTAGGACATTGAGCTCGTTGATCGAAAGGTCGGCAGCTCAGCGGTTCGAATCCCTAGTGCTGCCATGTAATGGGGTGAGCTCCTGTTACTTGTCCCAGCTTCTGCCAACCTAGCAGTTTCTAAAGCATGTAAAAATGCAAGTAGAAAAAATAGGGACCACCTTGGTGGGAAGGTAACAGCATTCTGTGTGCCTTTGGCATTTAGTCATGCCAGCCACATGACTACGGAGACGTCTTCGGACAGCGCTGGCTCTTTGGCTTTGAAATGGAGATGAGCACCGCCCCCTAGAGTCGGCAACGACTAGCGCATATGTGCGAGGGGAACCTTTACCTTATTCCTTTAAGACTAGCCTAATAAGTAAATGTTGTTGTTTTTTTTCATTTAGCCAACACTATTCTGCTGTGGTTTTGTTCACAACTTGAGAGCTCCTAAAGTATCAGAGTTATGGAAAGTCTTAAATATTGAAAATCTGGCTCTTATTTCTTTTTTGCAGATAACACTAGGGATAATGAGTTACCTTGAGGTATAGATGGGCTATCTATAAATTTTATAAATAAATAAATCTTATATCCAAAATATATAATTTTTGCTTAATGGCAGATAAATTTATCTAGACAGGTTCTACAAACTAAGCTATCTGAATATTGCACAAGAATTTCATTTTAAAAGGATTTTAAAGATAGCCATATAAATTCATTGGCAAGCAAAAACTTCTTATGGTCAAAAAAAGAACATTAGCTGAACCTACTAACAGACCAAACTTAGACACACCAGAAATAAGTCACCAGGGGACTTACCTTTGAGTAGACATGCATTGGATTATTGTACAATAGGGCGGAGATATTAACATCTACTTCAAGTACTGTCAAAATTCAGTCAGCTGAGAAATCTGTTGCCTTTTATCTTGTCTCAGAATGGTTTGTTAGGGTAGGGATGTCTAAATTCACTACAAATTGTTGCCTTTGGCAAAACCTCAATAGCAGGGCATAGATAAAATGCTGCTCAGGAGCTTCTTCTGACTGCAAGTTTCTGACTGTGGCACAGAATGATAAGAAGCTACCTATCATTGGCAGAAGTCTATGAAAGTCACTATAGTGCATTTTAAGCTGCCTTGTAGAACAGATGTCCCCAACCTGTGGACCACCGAGCCGCAATAATAGCTGGACAGTATTTAGGGGGGGGTGTGCATGCACGCACATCACACTTCTGATAGCATCATGGCAAGCATTGCATGCATATTTGCAGCTCTGTTTGCATCATGCATATGCTCGCAGCCCCATTTGCGCATCTGCATAAAGGTGCCTGTCCCTGCCCCCCTCATCTGGGCCACCAACCCAGAAAGGATGGGAAACATTCTCCTTAACAATAATACATCACTAAGTGGAAAAGCACATTCGATGAGTGCAAAACATCCTCGCTTCAATCTTTGGCAGTGCAGCAGCAAAATCTATACCAGTTTAGCATACTTAGAATTCAGTATTGTAGGCTAACTCTGTCCATAGCCAGGAATTCAGTCCTGATCAGCTCAAGGTTGACTTCGACCTTCCATCTTTCGGAAGTCAGTAAAGTGAGGACTCAGATTGTTGAGGCAATATGCTGTCATTTGTAAACCACCAAGAGACTGCAGTAAAGCACTATGGAGTAGTATATAAATCCAATCTATATATTTGCTATTTGCTATTCTATTGTTATACTGGCTACAGAAAAGAGGAGATGTAACTGAGCCATGGTAATGTATTTACTATGCATTCATAAAGTACTATAAATACTTCGTACTAAGTATTTATAGAGAGAGAGCAGCTCCGACCACGTTTTGCTCGCACAAGGACGAAGCCGTAAGCACCAGCCTGAAGATGACGAGTGGGACCTCGTCAAAACATCGCCAAGATACTCTCAACCTTACAAAGGAAAAGACCCGAATATGCCAAGACTTGCACACACACACACACACACACACACACACACACACCATATATATATATATATATATATGGTATAAATATAAATAATGTCACATAGCCCTGTTGTTTTCATGGATGGAAAATTCCATTTCACAGGAACTGTTGTCCCTAAAATTGACACCGATCTCCCAAAACCAAACTGCCTGGGGCTTTGTTAATAACTGATCTATTTCTAATTAACATTGGTCAGTTTCACATTTTCTTACTTCGACAGCTACTGTACACAGGGGAAGAACAGTAAGGAAGTGAATGCAAGGAATCGATTGTCAGAGAATCAAAACAGCTCAGGTCAATCTTGGGTGTCTTTTGTACTAGCTGGACTTTTGGAAACATTTGTGTTCCATTTCCACTGTATTAGTCTATTCCATCATGGATGGTTACATCTAGGTTTTTTTTTCTTTTTGTCCCAATGGACAGCACTACATTTAATATGATGATTACTATGATCATGAATTTCAGTAAAACTTTTATTGGATTGATAGATTAAAAGGAAAGAAAACTGAGAAGATAATGAACAAAATAACTGCAGAATTATAGTACCCTGAATCTACTTTTAGATGTGTTCTGGTTATTTTTTGATAACCCATTCAATTTAATTTTAATAAGTTCACATTATTTCATAGGAAAGGTGTTCCTCATCATCCCTCTATGGATTATAGAGAGTATCTATTATAGATACTTTGAATTGGCAAGGAAGGAATATAACATGTTTAGAATTCTAGAGAATCTTAAACAATTCATTAGCAAATAGAAAGGAGCATGGCAGCTCACATGGTTAGGACAGTGAGTTGGAGGTTAGCAAACCCACGTTCAAGACCTGTGTACTGCCATGGGATGGGGTGAACTCCCATTCTTTGATCCAGCTGCTCCTGCTACTCCCAGGGACATGAAAAGAGTCTCCAACTTGGAGTCTTCAGGCAACAATGATGTCACTGGCTAATCCTTTCATCTCCGAAGCACCTTGATGCTTCTGATATAAGTGTGTTGTGATCAGATAGAAAATGAATGTAACCTTTGTACTATGGAAATGTTCCATAGGACAGAAATATTCACTTATAAATGCACAAATTGGCCCTGGCCTATGTTGCACAAGGAAACAAACCAAAACAACAGCAAGCTAGCAATTCCTAATTAGCAATAATCCAATGGATCATAATTAGATAATATGATTGTGTATCTAGAAAAGGGCATAGCTTTTATCCACCAAACATATCCTATGACCTGTTAGGTGTTGGTGACAGACAGATAGATGGCTTTTCTTTTCTACTATCTCTAGGCATAGCAATATTGTTGGTTCCCTGACGATTAGTTATAATACATGATTTGTAATATGTATTTAGGTTAATGGGTTATAAGCTTTGCAGACTTAATCTATATTCAGGCTTTATCCAACACACTGTCCAACCCCTTCCTTGTGCGTCTTCTATTTTTGTGACTTATGCCTACAACAATAGCAAGAAAGGAATGCTAATTTTCCTCTGTGCCAGTTTTATTAATATATCTAGAATCCTGGATAATTAGGCAATAATTATTATAACAGAAAAAAATAAGATTTATTTTAACCCAGTAATTGAGAGCACTTCTTTGCATTTTGAAAATAAAAAAATGATTTCTACATTTATAGAAAAGCTAATTACAGAATTTGATAAACATGCCTTTCTTTTATAATTTGAATTTCTTCACTAGGTCCCTCTTCTTTAAGAATACTAAGGATGAATAAGTTATAGTTGACAGCTGTGTTGGGGTTGTTTGTTCAACTAATTATTTCTCCTGTAGTTATCATCTGCAAATAATGCAATGACACCAAATAAAGCTGCTTTCTTTCTGTTTCAGTCACACATCTAAAAATGAATTTTTCATTACATTTCTAAACTCTTTGAGCCTTTGTGGTTAAAAAAGGAAGAATCACTTTACAGTAGAAAAGATCCTGTGCTCTTAGTACTTCTGAAGTTCAAAGGGTATCATGGCTGGTTGCTTTTGAAACTTGTAATACATCAAGCAACACCTTCTCTGGACCAATACTAAATATTGATCCAAAAGTTTGAAGGGCATCTGAGAGTTAAATGTGAACCATGCATGCAATTAGCAAATTCCATATTTTGAAATGGAAACAGAAGTATCTCCAGCTCTGGTTCAGTTGAGAAACCAGGAGGTGAGTAGAGAACTTTAACCAGCTTCCCCAAAAGTTGACATATTTCTTCCCTTTTCAAATAGCAGAAGCACATAATCTCCATTCCTATTAAATCTCACAATTTCATTGGAGCATCTTTTCCCACCATGGTTCCCCTCTGCTATGTGGCTCCTTATATATTTTAAAATATGTATTGGGTAGTTGCTAACTGAATGGGAAAAAAATGTATCAGTTGTAGAGCAGGGGTCTTCAACCTTGGCAACTTTAAGGCTGAAGGACTTCAATTCCCAGAATTCCCCAGCCAACAAAGCTGGCTGGGGAATTCTGGGAGCTGAAGTCCTCCAGCCTTAAAGTTGTCAAGGTTGGAGACCCCTGTTGTAGAGGGTTCCCTCTAACAAATGTGGAAGTTCCACATAATCTAACACAGACACGGTTATGCATTTTAATGGGGATCAAATGATGTATAAGGTCTAAAATAGTGCTCATGTTTTTCTATCATACTTCTAAGTGCAACAACAATAATTTATTATTACAGTCTTAGACCAGATACCAGAACAAATAAAAGCAATCAGTATGTATACACTTAAAAATTCTGGTATAAAATAATCAATAAAAACTAAAATCTATAATAAAATCCAGTGTCAATTATATATGGTCTAACTATACGATATTTACAATCCCTAAACTGTGTGGCCCATTGTAGATTCAACGTTAAAAGGGAAATGACTAAGCAGTGCAAAGGGTTTGCCACAATTATTATATAACATTGCTATGGTGGAGAAGACACATATTTGTGATGAATCCCCAGAGCTGCTGTGCAGAATCTAGCCACCTGCGCTGTAGTGATGGTCTGTTCATCCTTAAGCAACCACTGAAGATAGGTAGTGTTGGAAAGGCCAGGATACCTAACAATTATTGGCAGTATATGTTTTTTCCTAATCTCCAATGAAAAGGAACATCTAAGGATCATGTGACCCACAGACTCCACCTCTCCTGAACCACAGGGACAGAGTCTTTCAGTAAATAGTATTAATTTATACTTGCCGTACAGGACTGCCGATGGAAGTGCATGGCACCTCTAAGTGCAAAATGAAATTTTTCTCAAAGGTTTCTATCTCTGAGGACAACTATGCTACCAGTGATAACTTGTGTTCAAATGCCACTTAAGGTTGCCTGGACATAAAAATGCTTAGCCTTAGATAAAATGGTATATATTGCATTTCATGTAACAGATGTAGTAGGAGCAATATTCCCACTATAATTCTGTACGTGCAAGTTGTCGTTAAACTCAAACATATAAACTGCTGATGGGACTTCCCATTTTTCAATGTTTTAAATTGTGAAAAATGATGTCCCTGATATGCTACCTGATAATATAATTTGAGACCGGCGCGCTACACCAGGGATCCCCCAACCCTGGTGAATTAGCACATTTCTGCAGCATGCCAGCAACTGGGCCACATAAGTAAGAGAAGCTTCATCTGTGGGATGCAGACAGCATGCAGATTCATATCTCCTTTGGTCTGCAGAAAAACCTTTCTTCACGGAACTGGTCCCTGGTGCCCAAAAGGTTGGGGGCCACTATGCTACACTAACCATTCTCTACTTTGTAACTTTCTAAAGAGGAATGATTTTGAGGATCAGTGCATTATCATTGAAAAGTGTGCTTTGCTAGGGGTTTCAAATAAAAGTGCATTCTGTCAGGTCTGGAAACCATACTAGACCTTAGGTTTCCAGACGCTGCCACATTTTTCCCCTGAGGGGAAGGAGGGGGGTTGAAGGGTATGGTGACATTCTTCAAGCGGTCAAGGTCAGATTTGGTTCACATCTGCAGAAGGAGTGGCAAGAAGATATTTGAATGAATGGGAGAACGTGGGACCATGTGACCAGCAAAAGGGTTAGGGGGGTGGGACTCTTGGGGTTTGTATAACTGGGAAAAGAATCCGGAAGTTCAGTTTTGGAATTTCACTCATCCTGTGCCAGTTTCCTTATGCTAGTAAAGAACTCTGAAAGACAATGGCTTCTGAGGTTTCTTTATGCAGAAGAGGTTTTTCTGGAACCTTGACACATTCTTTTTCTGAACTTGTACTCAAAGACAAGAAAAACCTATTGTGAGTTCTTTCAAATCATATTCACCAGTGACTAGCTGGAGAACACATATTTGCATTGAATACAAATACATGGGCAAATATATGCCTACCGACTAGTCTCTTTGCTGTTTGTGAACAATGAACATGATGCACAAGACAAAATCTAATTTTCTAGCTACATTCTTGTTATCTACATAATACATATTGCACCAATGTTTTTAAATATAAATCCATCAAACATTTGCTGCCCCATTTTCTAGTGTGCAACAAGATTGTATGTGGCTTTGATCACCATATAAATTCAACATCCATCCATCCATCCATCCATCCATCCATCCATCCATCCATCCATCCATCCATCCATCCATCCAATTTATATGCCACCTATCTCACCGATAAAGCAACTCTATGATTCTTCTCCTAGTCAGTCCTGAAAGCTAGTAGAGTAATACAGAATTAATCTATTGAGTGTTATCAAGGGACAGCCTCCTCCTCGAAACTAATATTCAGAATACAGGTTCTTCCCGCAGTCTCTCTTGAAAATATTACAGGAAGCTGATAGAAGTCCAAGAACTTTGAAACAGAATCATTTTGCTTCAGGAACATTTCTGTCTTCTAGAAATAAGTAAAACATTTGGCCAGGAAATTGTGCCAGTTCTTGATTTACATTTCTTTCTTGTGCTAAATTCCAATGTTCTCATTTCTCTGTGCACATTATGAAAATAAGTGTGCAACCTCAGCCTTTTCTCCATCTATCAAGCTATGCATGAGGACATCAATTTTTCAGTGGTAATATAATTTGACACTTTACTCTTTTTTTGAAAAAGAGATTTGTAGAAAAGAATAAAGTATTTGTTATAGACAATCACCATCTTTTGAATCTGCTTAGAATACTATGTTTTCTTTTATAATTTACCCTGAATGTGGGTGGGTGTTGTTTTTTTTCATTATATGGAAAGCCAATAAATTATCCTCTTCAGTTTTCAATGTTTGCCCTCAGCAACTCACCCTATTGGTCCTATAGTTCACTATAATATATCTTCCTCCTCCTCCTCCTCCTCCTCCTCCTCCTCCTCCTCCTCCTCCTCCTCGGTAGCATAGAATCATAGGACTGGAAAGGAGTTTGGGGGTGTTCTAATCCAACTCTCTGACCATTGCAGGAGACTTTCTATCATCCCATACAAATGGAGCACACACAGCTCCAGGATACAAGCTGTTCCATTGATTGATTGTTCTCACTGTCAGGAAATGTCTCCTTAGTTCCAGGTTGGATCTCTCTTTAACAAGTTTCCACTCATTGCTTCTTGTCCTGCTCACTGAAGTTATGGTGAATAAGTCACTCTACTCATTACTGTGATAGCCCCTAAATATAGAAGAAAGCTATCATATCACCCCTAAGCCATCTCTTTGTTAGGGTAGACATACTAGTTCCCTTAACAATTCATCATGCCACTTACCATCATCTTTGTTGCTCTTCTCTGCACTCCTTTTAGGGTCTCAGCATCTTTTCTGTACCGTTGTGACCAGAATTGGAAGCAGTATTCCAAGTATGCCCTCACTAGTACAGTATAAAGTGGTACTGTCCTTTTTTGTGATCTTGATGCTATTGCTTTGGCCCTTTTGGCAGATGCAGCACATTGCTGGCTCGTACTTAAGTGGTGGTCCACTAGGACATCTGGATCCTTCTCACAGGATGGATCCTGTTAAGCCAGGAGCCGCCTATTTTATACCTGTCCAATTGGTTTTTCCTGTTCAGGACCTTACATTTCTCACCACAGAACTGCATCTTGTTGTCAAGAGTCCAATGCTTAAGTTTGTCAAGAGCCTTCTGAATCTTGAGTCTATCTTTCACATTGTTCTATCTTACCAAGAAGTAGCTGGGTCCTACTTTGTCAAATTCCCACTTAGTGCCACTCATGAAGACTTCAGAACAATCTCTTAAAGCAGCAGTGATGCACCTGCCATCATTACTTTGAGATTCTGATCGTTCTAATACCAACAATTGTTGGTATTAGAAGATAATAATATAACATACAATTTCTCCATATATAAATTGAGAATTTTGGGCCCTTATTGTATGAAACATTTGGAGAGTATTCAGATATTTGAGCAGAACATATGTCTAAGTAGCATTCAAGAGGAAGTGATATACAGCACAATGCAATGTAGGGCTATTCAAATGGAAACCATTTCACGAGAAATCCAATTACATTTTGATAGTGTATGGGGAGGAAATCATGTGCTCCTACCATACAGTTTTTGCACTAGAGCAAAAGGTTAAAAATTACAATTAAAAAGGGCTCCACCCAAGATTAAAATGCAGCAGCAAGTACCCATCTATTTGGGTGAATATTTCTTCTCAGCTGGATCTCTTACTCCAAAGAAATTGCCATTTCATTCAGCACTGCTAAACATGCAGAAACCACAACTCATCAGGGTGCTTGGACTACAAGATGCTTCGTCTTGGACTGCTAGCTAAGAGCACTTTCTTGGAATTACTAAAGAGTGGGCACATTTTTGCACACTTTCAGGCCACAAAAGTAAAGTTTCAACATAAAAAGGGCTTTGGTGGAAGTCTTTGGGTGACTGTCTGCAATAATTGATTCTGTATGTTGTGCTTCAGATATAAACTTCACCTCTGCTTCAGCCAAATGCCTCTGTATATAATTCCCAGCTCAGAAACAATCCTGGTATGATTCAGAATAGAATAGAATAACAGAGTTGGAAGGGACCTTGGAGGTTTTCTAGTCCAACCCACTGTTTAGGCAGGAAGGCCTACACCACTTCAGGCAAATGGTTATCCAATCTCTTCTTAAAAACTTCCAGTGTTGGAGCATTCACAACTTCTGGAGGCAAGTTGTTCCACTGATTAATTGTTCTAATTGTCAGGAAATTTCTCCTTGGTTCTAAATTGCTTCTTTCCTTAATTGCATTGCTTCTTGTCCTCAGGTACTTTGGAGAATAGCTTGACTCCCTCTTATTTGTGACAGCCCCTGATTTCTTTCTAACAATTAGGGAATACGCAGTTCAGAATTATGATTATTTATGGGTGCTGGAAATAAAATGCAAAATCACTTGCAAAAAATGTATTTACAAGAAAACATAATTCAGAAGCGTGCATATTAGGAGAAACATACATCTATTTATTTTAACTTGGTTGAAATCAGCAAAACAGCTGGGTAAATGTGATGGGGGAAAAAAAGAAACTAAATAAAATTGACCTTGATAGATTTCTCGATTCCAAACCTGCTGTAATAAAATTATTTCGATTCATTTAATTATTATTTTAATTGTTATTATATTTCTGGTCAGTTCAGCGTGAAGGTCAAAGAGGGGTTAGCTATACTATTAGATTTGTATAATTCTTCATCGCTGATAATGACTGAAATTTAGAGGGACATTGTCTGGCTTTATAACTGCTAGTAAGGATGTGCTCCTTCAGCATTGATGTTACTGCTCCCACCAATGGCGGATTTCTTATATTTTCCTTTAAATGAGTTTCAACATTCCTTTCCCAAAACTTGGGCTGTCCTTTTATCTCACAGTCCCATTTCTTAGGGGAGGGGGAGAAAAAGAGAAGAGAAAAGAGGAAGAAAGTTTCTTCTTGGTCCTGCTTTACTAGCCAGGCAAATCAGGGTGGGATCACTCACCTTGGCTAATCCAGGAATTTCCTAATTTAGAAATCTTCTCTGCTGTAGGAAAACATATGAAACAGCTGTATCAAATATAAAGATGCTATTAATTTATCTGCAGCATTCTCATGAAAGACACCCCATTCAAAATGGTCTGGACGGGTTTTTTTCTCCCCAAATCTTTTACCACATTAACTAGTTTCCTGCTTAATTATCATTGTAGCGGGAGGTGGCAATCAACAAGAGGTATTAATAGGGATAATATCTAGTATCCTGAAAGGAATATTTATCTGGCTGGGTACCACCTTTGGCCAGTCTCCACCTCTGTGTGTATAAAGGATTTCAATGTCCCGAGAGATTTCTTAGGGTTTTTACTGAGTTGCTGATATTTACCAATTTCCTAGTGGGAGGTGCACTTATTTAGCCTCAATATAGGCAGAAAAGGTTAAGTAGTTCTTTGTTTTGTGACTTGAGGTTTACTATGGCCAAGGCTATGGGTGATGTGCATGGTAAGGGTGACATGGACTATTTAATGAGTGATATGGAAGTCACTTTCTTTCTATATTACTTGGCTATTTATATGCCAGTATCCAGATAAGCCTCTATGAAGATACAATAGCAAAAAAAAAACACCACACAGAGAGCAAATTTGAATCCTAAATGCATGGCATCTGTAAATATTTAGTAGATCTCTACATATCAAATCAAGTTCAAAGGTCATTGGAATTATTTTCTCCATTTGCACAGCATAACCCTTGTTTATGGTTGGATCACACACAGCAACATATGCCCTCCTGACCGCAAATACTGATTATTATAATTTTCTCCGAGTAGAAATGCCAACAAGCTCTGTCATTTGCGACTGTTCCAGAATTCATAATTTCACCTGTTTTGCACCACTGCCATTGCACTGTGTCTATGCAATGAACTGAATTTCAGCAAGAATACCTTGGCTTTCAAAGACCTCAAGTGCAAGGTTTTTGTGTAATGAAAGTTCATATTTACCCTTTGGGTCATCCAGATTGTACACGAGTTCCTTGGCTACATTTTCTGAAGAATAAAAAAGGAATGTGGGAATCCTTGTGGAGGTTTTTTTTTTAATGTTGACATTTTTATTTTGAGCATAAGGCAATATTGGAGCATGTGAGATGGCAAGACCTAAAGATTCCTTTTTTGGACATATTTAGATACATTCATTTTTTTAAAAAATCATGTGTCAGGCAGAAAATTCATGAAATAACAGAGGGGGGATAACAGAGGGTTTTTTTGTTGTTGTTTTGATGAATTTTTGGTAGTTTAGATTTTACTGAGTATGTGTGAGGGGAAAAAATTGCACAATATTTTTTACTATTAAACACATCTCCCAAGCATTCTGACCTAAACATAGTATATATAAATAAATAGCATATATATATAAAGACTAAAGAAACTACCATAGCTTGCAGGATGTTTTATGAATACTCTCTGACTTCTTTTATGTGGAAAGTCATTTGCTTTTTCAACAGCTTTTGAAAAGCCACCAATTTCCCAATTTTGGCTAGTATCTCTCTTTGTACTAGACTTCCAAAGATGACAGCATTCTGGGGGGAAAAAAACTAATGCGAATAGCTAACCCCATATTCAAGAGTTTTCTCTGCCTTGTGAATTTAAGAGCTATATAGGTTAGCCTTCCCCAGGCTGAGTGCACTTCTGATGTGTAATCTTCAGCTCCTTGTGTTCTCATAAATAAGAGTTTTAGCTATGGAAATATAACTGTTTTGGAGCAGAGGCAACACTTTTAACAAGGGTTAACCACCCTTGTGACACAAGTTGTTCACAACAGGATAGTTGTACATTTAAGTTTGGTATTCTTATAGGTGTAGTCTGTGAAAGCATGTAGTAGGCCTCTACAAATAACCATATCTGTGATTTCTTGGGCAACTGAGGGGAAAGGTGTTTGGGATTTTTTTGCCTTTAAGTTTTCTATCACCATTGCTTAAGAGAGACTAAAATGCTAGAAGTTTCATTAACAATAATGTAGTATATGTACTATATTATCCACATAACCCATTTCATAAATCTGAGAAATACCTGTTCTTTTTATACCTCGTTATGGAAAGTTATAAATACAAACCTAGGTCAGTTTATTTTCACAATAACATCATCTTCTCACTTTCATGACTTCGCTGTAACCCTCAAGATGGATGTTAAGTAACATCTTCATTTTTATCTTAAAAGAACAAGACAACTTTGTAAATCCTTCACATCTGTTTGTATGTCAAGCATCAAAATGCAAGGTCTGGAAGAAAGCCATCTTTGAACTACATTAATTGAAACCGATAATATGGTAGATCAAGGCATGCCACAAGGCAGTAAAGACACCAGTCTCAAGAGAGCTTTAAACAAATCTTGTCAGAACCATTTAGCTTTAAAAGCTTTCTATAGCAAACTTCAGTTTGATGTAGAGTGGTTAAGGCTTTGGGCTAAAAACCAGGAAACTGAATTCTACTCCCATCTTAAGTACAAATCTATGTAGTGACCCTGAGCCAGTCACTCTCTCTCTCGGCCTAAGAAAGAAGCAATGGTAAACCACTTCCAAAGTCTTGCCAAGAAAGACATCCTGGCAGTCACCAGGAATCAAGACTGACTTGAAGGCTCATAAACAAATAAACAAAAGGTAAATATGTCGTTCTCATCTCAAATTACTCTGAATATGGCAAACCAAGAGCCATTTCAGAAGCCACATATCTATTATGACTCAGAGGTGGTGTTCAGCAGGTTCTAACCAGTTCTGGAGAACCAGTAGCGGAAATGTTGAGTACTTCGGAGAACCGGTAAATACCACCTCTGACTGGTCCCATCCCCATCTATTCTCTGCCTCCCAAGTCCCAACTGATTGGGAGGAAATGGGGATTTGGCAGTAACCTTTCCCTGGATTGGGGAATGAATGAAGATTTTACATGCCCATGCCCATCAAGCCACACCCACAGAACCAGTAGTAAAAAAAAATGAATCCCACCATTGATAGGACTTTGTAAAAAAGGTGATAGTTTGATATAGTAATTTCACTGACAAAAAATGGATTAATTTCATATGTATGTATGTATGTATGTATATATGTGGGTAGGTGGGTGTGTACACATGCACACACACACACACACACACACACACACACACACACACACACACACACACACATTCCTCAGTCACAGAGGATAACTTTAGAATAAAGGTAAAGGTTCCCCTGGCACATACGTGCTAGTCGTTGCCAACTCTAGGGGGCGGTGCTCATCTCCGTTTCAAAGCCGAAGAGCCAGTGCTGTCCGAAGATCTCTCCATGGTCATGTGGCCGGCATGACTCAATGCCAAAGGCGCATGGAACGCTGTTACCTTCCCACCAAAGGTGGTCCCTATTTTTTCTACTTGCATTTTTATGTGCTTTCGAAACTGCTAGGTTGGCAGAAGCTGGGACAAGTAACGGGAGCTCACCCCGTTACACGGCAGCACTCGGGATTCGAACCACCGAGCGGCTGACCTTTCTATCAACAAGCTCAACGTCGTAGCCCCTGAGCCACCGCGTCCCTTTTAGAAACTTTAGAATAGACAGCAGTTAAAAATATTTCACAGAGTGAATAAATTCTTTCTTTACCTGTTCATTATGTTTGAGGTATATTTTTAAATCAAAGAAGAAGTTGTTCTTTTGTTGAAACAGGTATATTAAAAGTAAAGTCACAGGATGCCAGGGCTTCTTTAAAAAAACTAAATTAATACAAAAATGCTATCTTCATTATAATGGGAAGATGTTGAAAAGACATGCTTCTTGAAAATAGTATCAAAGGTTGAAAAGGAATCACTTGCCAACTTTATTTCTCATGTGTCCAAAGGTATATTTAATCATTTCTGGCCTTCTCTTCTTCTCCCATGGAATAAATACTTACCTTTCAGTCACCAGGCAGTTTCAAACTACCTTAGCAATCATACAGTATGACCGAATCATAATGTTTTTGATTAAAAATGAAAGACATTGTGCTGTCATAATAGTTTTCTTAAAAACAGAAAGTATTCATGCATGATTGAATAAGTTGGTCATGTTTGCCATGCAGTAGATTTTAGTGCAATAAAATATGCATGAATTGTTCACTAATGCAGAATTGGAAAAACAGGCCGTGACAGTAGCATAACCAAACATTGCATACTCTACGTGCAATACCCTATAATGATGGATCATACATTTCATTATTCAACATTAGACAGGTATTAAAAGCCTTTAAATGATATCCCAATTCTGTATTGGGAATTTATGGTTAGCAGTCAATGTTTACTGGCATAACCAATCTGCAGCCAATATATTACTATTCCAGTAAATAGTACCGAATATTAGTTAATATTGATGAAAAATAGTGTTAAATGGGCTCTAACAGATATTTAAATGTACACATATATTTATGTGCGTCTCTTTTTCTTCACTTCCTTGAGTTATTTGTAAAAATAATAAAGGAGGGATACATATAAATACAAATCTTATATCTTATTTCTGTAGATGGATAAAGTATTGCAGAATTTGAAGGCATTAATATTGACTAAATATAAGTAAATTAAATATGGTTGTTGGGACCTACTTGATGAATTAGAGTTCTATGAACTTGGCACTTCAATATTCTAATACAAAAGTGTCAAACGTGCAGTGTCATGTTGTCATCACTTGACATATTGTGACTTTTTCCCCTTTGTTAAATCAGGTGTAGGTGTGGCCAGCATGTGATGCATCTGGGCTGTGGGCCACAAATTTAACATCCCTTTTCTAGTACATCACCCATTCAGATACAATGGTTTTTTTTAAAAAAAGGCAAGCAAGGTTTAGGATTTTAGAGTTTTATTTGTGAATCCTAGGCAACGTTTACCCTTTGCTTTTTCTTGCTCTGTATGTCTAGGGGTCATCTTGATATTGTGGGTTTGCTTTATTTATTTAGTTAGCCTTTTATGTTACCCATCATTAAAGTTTTATTGATCACAGATTGTTCTAGACAAGTCCATATGCTCAACATTTTTGTAACTTTTTTGACATTCAGACAATCCATCAGATTGAAAACTCATATAAATATGAATACTGGGACGGCAATGGAGATCCCCAGGCTTATGGTCATGGGGGATTTCAATTTGCCGTCGGTGGGGATAGCATCCACATCAGCTCGGGAGTTCATGGCTTCCATGACGGCCTTGAACCTGACCCAATTAGTGAACGACCCCACTCACATCGGGGGAAACACTCTGGATTTGATTTTTGTCTCTGGACAGTGGTTGAATGATCTGGAATTAGGGGAGTTAGTTATTAGACCCTTGTCATGGTCAGATCATTCGCTCCTTCAGCTGGACTTTCGAACCGCCGATCCCGCCGCGGGAGGCGGAACCGACTCGCTGGTTCCGTCCCAGGCGCCTGATGGACCCTGAAAGGTTCCAGGCAGACTTGGGCTATTCCTGAGGATTTGGCCCACAACTCGGCTGGAGCTCTGGTTGCCGCCTGGGATCGGGCGGCTGGCGCTCTAGATCGAGTTGTGCCTTTACCTCTGACCCGGTGCCGATCTCGTTTAGCCTTGGTACTCCGAGGGGCTGAGGAGATGAAGCGCGGAAAAAGGCGCCTAGAGTATCTGGAGGGCCAGCCGATCCGAATCTGACGGACACTAGTTGGGTCTCAAATTCAGACCTATCTTGTGGCGATGAGGCTGGCAAAGCAGGAGTATTTTTCCAACCTCATTGCATCAGCAGATAACGCCCAGCCGCCCTGTTTAGGGTGACCGCTCGCTCCTCCATCAGGGGCGGTAGAAGATCCCTTAAAGGGTCGAGCTGAGGAATTTGGACAATATCTGTTTGATAAAATCGCTCAGATTCGGGAAGGGTTGGACACAGACTGGGTGGATCCGGACGGGGTGAGGAGGCAGGTCTTGATGTTATCATCTGGGATGAGTTTGATCCTGTGATCCCTGAGGACATGGACAGGTTAATGGGGAGATTGAATGCGACCACATGTTTATTGGACCCGTGTCCCTCCTGGTTGGTATTGGCCACCGGGAGGTGACACGAGGCTGGCTCAGAAAATCGTGAACGCTTCTTTGATGGAGGTGTTTTCCTGCCGCCTTGAAAGAGGCGGTGGTGAGGCCCTCCTCAAGAAGCCTTCCTTGACCCAGCTAGTTTAGCAAATTATCGTCGTCTCCAACCTTCGCTTTTGGCAAAGGTTGTCGAGTGTGGTTGCACGACAGTTGCCCCAGTACCTGGATGAAACTGTCTATCTTGATCCATTCCAGTCGGTTTCCGGCCTGGTCACAACGGAAACAGCCTTGGTCGCGCTGGTTGATGATCTCTTGCGGGCTCGGGACAGAGGTTGTTCCTCTGTCTTGGTCCTATTAGATCTCTCAGCGGCTTTTGATACCATCGATCATGGTATCCTGCTGCGCCGACTCGAGGACTTGGAGTGAGGGCACTGTTCATCGGTGGTTCTCCTCCTACCTCTCCGACCGGTCGCAGACGGTGTGGACGGGGGGACAGAGACCGACCCCAAGGCGCCTCTTATGTGGGGTGCCGCAAGGGTCGGTTCTCTCGCCTCTTCTGTTCAACATCTATATGAAGCCGCTGGGTGAGATCATCCGTGGTCTTGGGGTGAGTTGTCATCTATACGCTGATGATACTCAGCTCTATATTTCCACCCCTAACCACCCCAACGAGGCTGTTGAAGTGATGTCCCAGTGCCTGGAGGCCGACGGGTCTGGATGGGGAGGAACAGACTCAGACTCAATCCCACCAAGACCGAGTGGCTGTGGATGCGGCCCGGTACAGTCAGCTAATTCCATCACTGACCATTGGGGCGAACTATTGGCCCCCACGGAAAGGGCTCGTAATCTGGGCGTCCTCCTGGATGCACGGCTGTCTTTTGAAGATCATATGATAGCCGTCACCAGGGGAGCTTTTCATCAGGTTCGCCTGATACGCCAGTTACGCCTTTCTGGATCGGGCTTCCTTATGCACGGTCGCTCATGCCCTTGTTACATCCCGCCTGGACTACTGTAATGCTCTCTACATGGGGCTCCCTTGAAGTGTGCCCGGAGACTCCAACTGGTCCAGAATGCGGCTGCGCTGGTGATAGAGGAGCACCTTTGGCTCCCATGTAACACCCTCCTGCGTAATCTGCACTGGCTCCCAGTGGTCTTCCGGGTTCACTTTAAGGTACTTGTCATCACCTTTAAACGCCCATGGCCTAGGGCCGGGATATTTACGGGACCGCCTACTGCCACCATTAGCCTCTCACCGACCAGTGCGCTCTCACAGAGAGGGCCTCCGGATACCGTCAGCTAAACAATGTCGGCTGGCGACCTCTAGGGGAGGGCCTTCTGTGGGGGCCCCTACCTCTGGAACGAGCTCCCTCTGGGGCTTCGTCAACTCCCCGATCTCAAGTCCTTCCGCCGCGAGCTGAAGACGTTGCTGTTTCGAAGAGCAGGACTAGCCTGAATGTAGTTTTTTAAATTGGGATTTTTAAAAAAGGGGTTTAAATGAGGTTTTAAATTTGTATTCAAAAGTTAGAGCATCAATTGAATTCAACTATCTATTCTTTAGCTGTTTTTAATCTATTATATGTTTTCTGTTGTTTTTTTGTCTGTGAACCGCCCTGAGTCCTTCGGGAGAAGGGCGGTATACAAATATAATAAATAATAATAATAATAATAATATGAATTGAACACATAAAGTGGGTCCTTGGTGCTCTTTGAGCTTAGTTGGGGTTTTTTTTGGGTTTTTTTGGGTTGTTTTTTTTGCAAATGTTTCATTACAGTACAGTAATATCATCAGTGCTATGATCCCATAGCACAGTGACCTCACAGTTCAATCCTGAGTGACCAATATTCTCTTTGATCATATAGGGTACTATAGCTGAGGTGGTATTCAGCCAGTTCAGATTGCTTTGGGCGAACTGGTAGCTGCAATTTGAATTGGTTTGTCGAACCGGTAAATACCACCTCTGGTTGGCCCCGCCCATGCCCGCTCAGTTGCCCACTCACAGCTTGCCCCTGCCTGCCTCAGCCAGGTCGGGGAATGTACCATTCCCTGGCTCCACCCTTGCCCTGGAGCCTGCCTCAGCCAGCTTGGGGAACACACCATATTCCGACTCTGGCCTTGCCCCAGAGCTGTTGCCTGCTCACTACCTGCCTCAGCCAGGTCAGGGAACATGCTGGGTCAAGGAACAGAGGTGGGGGGAACCATAAAGGGACAGGCTGCAGGAAATTGCCTTTTCTGCAGGCTCTGTGGGCGTAGCTTTGTAGGTGTGTCTTGGTGGGGGATCATGTGACTGAGTGGGTGTGTCCAACTCGATGTCATTCACAGCTAGGTGCCCTCCACATGACCCTCCTACCAAGCCATGTCCACAGAACTGGTAGTAGAAAAATTTGAATCCCACCACTGTACTATAGATAGTATCTAGATCAGTGGTCACCAACTGGTGGTCCATGGACCACTGGTGGTCTGTGAGAAAATTACCGAGGTCTCGGAGCGGCAGGCGGAGTTGTTTCCAGGCCGTAGATGCAGCCAGCGGACGACCTGGGCTGCCTGGGTAGCCTGGCTGGAAGGATTATCTTCTTGGCAGCTGCGAGAGGGGTTTTTCGCCCCTGAGAGTTTCGCAGCTGCCGAGTGCCGAGCCAGGGCCGAACGGCAGCGAAATGGTGGCGGCCATCTTGGGGTGGGGCGGGGCGGCATCCGGCCTACCTCCAGCGGCGTTTTGGCGGCATCCGGCTTGTTCCCCTGCAGCATTTTCGAGCTTGTGCTGCAGGGAGGCGGCAATGGTGAGAGCCCCAAAGTCTTCTGCTCCGGATGGGAGAGCCCGGCGAGGCCCCTCGTGGAGCAGTGGTGAAGTGGCGGCGGCCATCTTGGGGCGGGGCAGGGCGGCATCCGGCCTACCTCCAGCGGCGTTTTGGCAGCATCCGGCTTGTTCCCCTGCAGCATTTTCGAGCTTGTGCTGCAGGGAGGGCGACGATAGTAATGAGAGCCTCGAGAGTCTTCTGCTCCTGACGGGAGAGCCTCGACGAGGCCCCCCGTGGAACGGTAGTGAAGTGGCGGCGGCCATCTTGGTGCGGGGCGGGGCGGCGTCCGGCCTACTCCTGGCGGTGTTCTGGCGGCGTCCGGCCTATTCCCCTGCAGCATTGCTGAGCTTGTGCTGCAGGGAGGGCGACGGTAATGGTGAGAGCCCCAAAAGTCTTCTGCTCCTGACGGGAGAGCCCCGAAGAGGTCCCCCACGGAACGGGGGTTGTTGAAGGGGGGGCATGTCCGTGGCTGCGGTGGGGACGGCAAGGACGTCTGTCTTGGATAAGGGCGATGTTTGGAACCCCCTAGCGGCAGTGGCAGCAGCATGCTCTCTCCCTTTTCTCCCTCCTTTCCCTTGGATTTTTTCATCTTGACCTGATAAGATCTGAGGAGGCTGTTTTAGAGCTGGTCGTTTTCGCTTTGAATGGACATGGACCTAGGCATGGAGGCCTCCTTTTCTCCCTCTAGACTTCGGAGTTGTAATGGGGAGTTTCGACTCTGGAGCTTAGACTCCCCCCCCGGACTCTGGAGCATTCGTAACATCTGTATGTCTGCTATGACTTTTACCATCTTGAACGGGATCTCCTTGCGAGAATGTCCATCATCTTTTATCATCGGTGGGACCTATGTCAGCGGTTCTGAATATGACTGCTTTATCATCATCTACGGTTACGGACAAACTCATTTTTGCGCCAATTATGCCTGATACGAGATATGATCTATTCTTCGTTAGAACTTCATCGTCTGCAAGGATCCTCCGCCTCGCAGAAATGGCCTTCTACGTTATCGAGGGCCTATCTCAATGATGGGTTTTGGGACCCAGAGAGATGGCATGCGTTAAGAAAGAATCTTTGGGGTTTTTTAGATAAACAATTTTTAAGGGGTGGGAGGGTAAAGGCGGGTATCGGGGGAAACCCGTCGGGGAGGGAGCCAGTCCTTGCGTTTGCTCGCGGCGATACTTTATTAAGTTCGGAGGTTAAGGGGAAGCCTTGTTCTCCAATTCCAGAGGATCGTTCCATCAGTACGGTAAGTGGGAGAGGCAGATATGGCGGAAGTGGGGGGCCACATCATGTTCAGGGGGTGCGCACTCGCTGTTTGAGAGCGATTGCGCGCTCCGGCCCCTCAGACTTCTCCCGTTCCCCGAGTGGCCAGTATCCCCAGGGCTTGGACCTTCGGCTGATGTTGTGCAATGCTAGGTCCGTAGTGAATAAAGCCCCCCTGATCTACGATCTTATACAGGGGGGGGCTGCGGACCTTGTGGGCATTTCGGAGACTTGGTTGGGCATTGAAGGGGGGGTTCCCCTGGTGGAGATGTGCCCACCGGGTTTCCGGGCATTTCATCAGCCGAGGGCCCAAGGTAGGGGTGGAGGGGTGGCGGTGGTTATTAGAGAGAGTCTGGAGCCGATGGAGGCCACTGTTCCTCAGATAGCCGGTTGTGAATCCCTTTACGTGAAGTGGGGGCGTAGGATGCAGGTGGGCTTGTTGATCACGTACCTGGCTCCTTGCTGCGTGGCAACAGCCCTGCCCGAGTTGCTGGAGTTGATAGCCGGGATGGCAGTTGATACCCCCAGGCTTATGGTCATGGGGGATTTCAACTTGCCATCAGCCGGTGTGTCGTCAACGGCGGCTCGGGAGTTCATGGCCTCCATGACGGCCATGGACCTGACCCAATTAATTGACAGCCCCACCCACGTCGGGGGAAGCACACTGGATCTGATTTTTGTCTCTGGACAGTGGTTGAGTGATCTGGAAGCACGAGAATTAGTCATTGAACCTTTGTCATGGTCAGACCACTCTCTCCTTCATCTGGACTTTCGTACCGCCGCTCCACACCTCAGGGAGACGTGACCAATACGTTGGTTCCATCCCAGGTGACTGATGGACCCAGAGAGGTTCCTGATGGAGCTTGGGCTGCTCCCTGGCGATCTGGCCCACGGCTCGGCCGAGGAGCTTGTTGCGGCCTGGGAATAGGCCGCGGTGGGCACCTTGGACCGTGTCGTGCCTTTGCGGCGTCTGACCCGGCATAGATCTCAACCAGCTCCTTGGTTTTCCGAGGAGCTGAGGGAGATGAAACGCCAGAGAAGACGCCTAGAAAGTGTGTGGCGGTCCAGCCGTTCTGAAGCTGACCGAACACTAGTTAGGTCTTTTACTCAGACCTATCTAGTGGCATTGAGGGAGGCCAAGCGGGCCTATGTCTCTACCCTCATCGCGTCAGCAGAGAACCACCCAGCCGCCCTGTTTAGGGTGACTCGCTCCCTCCTTAACCAGGAGGGCTGCGATGACCCCTTACAGGGTTGTGCTGAGGATTTCAGCAGGTATCTGTTTGACAAAATCGCTCAGCTTCGGGACGGTCTGGACCAAAACTGGGTAGATTTGGGCGAGGTGACGGAGGCTAGTCTTGTTGAGACCATCTGGGAGAAGTTTGACCCTGTGGCTCCCAAGGACATGGACAGGTTGCTGGGGCAGCTGAATGCCACCACATGTTTATTGGACCCGTGTCCCTCCTGGTTGGTGCTGGCCACCCGGGAGGTTACACGAGGCTGGCTCCAGGGGATTGTTAACGCTTCTCTGAGGGAGGGTGTTGTTCCCACCGCCTTGAAAGAGGCGGTGGTGAGACCCCTCCTCAAGAAGCCTTCCCTGGACCCAGCTGTTTTGAGTAACTATCGTCCAGTCTCCAACCTTCGCTTTGTGGCGAAGGTTGTTGAGAGTGTGGTGGCACACCAGTTACCCCAGTACCTGGATGAATCTGTCTATCTAGACCCGTTCCAGTCCGGTTTCCGACCTGGGTACAGCACGGAGACAGCTTTGGTCGCATTGGTGGATGACCTCTGGAGGGCCCGGGATAGAGGTTATTCCTCTGCCCTGGTTCTCCTTGATCTCTCAGCGGCTTTTGATACCATCGACCATGGTATCCTGCTGCGGCGGTTGGAGGGATTAGGTGTGGGAGGCACCATGTTTCGGTGGTTCTCATCCTATCTCTCCGACCGATCGCAGACGGTGTTGACAGGGGGGCAGAGGTCGACCTCGAGGCGCCTCCTTTGTGGGGTGCCACAGGGGTCAGTTCTCTCGCCTCTCCTGTTCAACATCTACATGAAGCCGCTGGGCGAGGTCATCAGTGGTTTTGGGGTGAGTTATCAACTGTACGCGGATGACACCCAGCTGTACATTTCCACCCCTGACCACCCCAATGTAGCTGTTGAAGTGTTGTCTCAGTGTGTGGAGGTTGTACGGGTCTGGATGGGGAGAAACAGGCTCAAGCTCAACCCCTCCAAGACTGAGTGGCTGTGGATGCCGGCGTCCTGGTACAGTCAGCTGCAACCGCGGCTGACTGTTGGAGGCGAATCATTGGCCCCAATGGAGAGGGTGCGCAACTTGGGCGTCCTCCTGGATGAACGGCTGTCTTTTGAAGATCATTTGACGGCCGTCTCCAGGAGAGCTTTCTACCAGGTTCACCTGGTGCGCCAGTTGCGCCCCTTTCTAGACCGGGATGCCCTATGCTTCTCGCCTGGACTACTGTAACGCTCTCTACATGGGGCTCCCCTTGAGGTGCACCCGGAGACTTCAGTTAGTTCAGAATGCAGCCGCGCGGGTGATAGAGGGAGCCACTCGTGGCTCCCATATAACACCGATCCTGCGCAGGCTGCACTGGCTGCCTGTGGTTTTCCGAGTGCACTTCAAGGTGTTGGTTACCACCTTTAAAGCGTTCCATGGCATAGGACCGGGATATCTTCGGGACCGCTTTCTGTTACCACATACCTCCCACCGGCCGGTACGCTCTCATAGAGAGGGCCTCCTCAGGGTGCCGTCAGCCAAACAGTGCAGGCTGGCGACCCCCAGGGGGAGAGCCTTCTCTGTGGGGGCTCCTCTGGAATGAGCTTCCCCCAGGACTTCGACAACTTCCAGACCTCCGGACCTTTCGCTGCGAGCTTAAAACATATCTATTCTTTCGAGCAGGACTGGCTTAATAGGGTTTTTTTAAATATGGATTTTATTGGGGTTTATTTTATATTTTGTATTGTATTTTAAATTTAG